>NC_057810.1:238321979-238473731 GCF_018294505.1 Triticum aestivum
GCCACAGTTGCACAGAAATGTGGAAGCCTACATGGATGATATAGTGGTCAAGAGCAAAGACAAGGCAACCCTGATTCAGGATTTGGATGAAACTTTCACAAATCTGCGCAAGATCAACCTCAAGCTTAACCCCGAGAAGTGCGTGTTTGGAGTCCCTTCCGGCAAGCTTCTCGGGTTCTTCGTGTCTCAGCGGGGAATAGAAGCCAACCCCGACAAGATCAAGGCCATTGAGCAGATTGAAGCACCAAGCGCGTCAAGGATGTATGAAGGCTTGCCGGTTGCGTGGCTGCTCTCAGCAGGTTCATCTCTAAGTCTGCTGAGCGCGCCCTGCCATTTTTCAAAATATTGAAAAAGGCAGGTCCAATGAAATGGACTCCGGAAGCGGAGGCTGCGCTGCAGGACTTGAAGAGGTACCTGTCCTCCACTCCAATACTTGTCGCACCTAAGCCACAAGAGAAGTTGCTGCTGTATATAGCGGCAACCAATCAAGTGGTTAGTGCTGCGTTAGTAGCGGAGAGGGAGGCGGATGATGAGCCGGCAACCGTGGCGGATGCATCCAGCGACAAGCAGGGGGCTTCGCCGACAAGCTCTGGTCCCGACAAGGGTAGATCTGCGCAAGCACATGAGGAGGTGCAGAAGAAAATGGTGCAGCGCCCAGTTTACTTTGTCAGTTCCCTCCTGCAGGGGGCTAGGTCAAGGTACTCTGGTGTGCAGAAATTGCTTTTCGGCCTTCTCATGGCCTCGAGAAAGCTGCGCCATTACTTCCAAGCACATGAGATCACAGTTGTCACTCGCTTTCCGCTGAAAAGGATACTGCAGAATCCAGAAGCAACAGGCAGAATTGTCGAGTGGGCACTGGAACTGTCAAGCTTTGGCCTCAAGTTTGAAAGCACTTCAACTATCCAGAGCCGAGCATTGGCAGAATTTATAGCAGAGTGGACGCCAACGCCAGATGAAGAAATTCCAGAAACGAGCATCCCCGTCAAGGAGGCAAACAAAGAGTGGCTCATGTACTTCGATGGTGCCTTCTCGCTGCAAGGCGCCGGTGCTGGCGTGCTGCTTGTCGCACCCACCGGAGAGCACCTCAAGTACGTAGTCCAGATGCACTTTCCCAAGGAGCAAGCAACAAACAATACTGCGGAGTATGAGGGTTTGCTTGCCGGTCTCAGGATCGCGGCAGACCTTGGGATCAAGAAGCTCATTGTCAGGGGTGACTCGCAGCTTGTCGTCCGCCAAGTGAATAAGGATTACCAGAGTCCATTGATGGAAGCTTATGTTGATGAAGTGAGAAAGCTGGAAGAACACTTTGACGGCCTACAGATGGAGCATGTTCCAAGAGCTGAGAACGACATCGCTGATGGCCTGTCAAAGTGCGCTGCACTGAAGTTACCTGTGGAACCAGGGATCTTTGTGCTCAAGCTGACTCAACCATCCGTGACACCGTCAACTGGACAGAGCAAAAAGAGAAAGTTGATTTCTGGTGACTATTTTCCGGCAGAGCTTCCCGAAGCCGCCGCCAAGAGGGTCCCCAAGATCAACACCAAGAGTGCTGAGGAGCAGTCTGCTCCGACAAGCCCTAGGGTTTGTTCCGTTGAAGCAGACGCTCCCGACAAGTTTTGCTCCGGCAAGCTTGCCGGGGAACTTCAAGCTCCGGCTGAGCCGCAGGTTCTTGCCGTGGAAGCTGATGTTCCCGCAGCAGCATATGTGCCTTTGGTCCTTGTTGTCGAGCCGCAAGCTCCAGCATGGGCATAGCAGATTGTCCGTTTCCTTCAGACAGGAGAGCTTCCCAAAGAGCAAGAAGAAGCGGAAAGAGTAGCCCGGCAGTCGAGTATGTACCAGTTCGTCGATGACGTACTGTACAAAAGGAGACTCAACGGTGTGAAATTGAAGTGTATTCCCCGGGAAGACGGACAAGAGCTGTTGGCGGAGATACATGGAGGCATATGTGGCCACCACATTGGCGCAAGAGCACTTGCCGGCAAGGCGTTCCGGCAAGGTTTCTTTTGGCCAACAGCCCTCCAGGATGCAACTACACAAATAACCAAGTGTGAAGCGTGCCAGTTCCACTCCAAGCAGATACACCAGCCAGCTCAAGCTCTCCAGACGATCCCTTTATCCTGGCCATTTTCGGTCTGGGGGCTCGACATCCTCGGCCCCTTTCCCCAAGCTGTCGGGGGCTTTGAGTACTTGTACGTTGCAATCGACAAGTTCACAAAGTGGCCGGAAGTGGAAGCAGTGAGGAAGATGACAGCACAGTCAGCAGTGAAGTTCTTCAGGTCGATTGTTTGCCGTTTCGGAGTCCCTAACAGGATCATCACCGACAACGGCACGCAATTCACGAGCCGCACCTTCATGCAGTACGTCCAAGATCTTGGCGCCAAGGTCTGCTTCGCTTCTGTTGCTCACCCGAGAAGCAACGGTCAAGCGGAGAGGGCAAATGCTGAAGTGCTGCGCGGGCTCAAGACCAGGACTTTCGACAGGCTGCACAAGTGCGGAAAGAACTGGATCGAGGAGCTGCCGGTGGTTCTTTGGTCGATCAGGACGACGCCAAATCGAGCCACTGGCCAGACACCTTTCGCTCTAGTCTATGGAGCAGAGGCAGTTCTCCCCACGGAACTCGTATACGGGTCGCCTCGAGTGCTCGCTTATGATGAGCTTGAGCAAGAGCAGCTGCGACAAGATGACGCGCTGCTCCTTGAGGAAGACCGTCTTCAGGCTGCTGTACGAGCTGCTCGCTACCAGCAAGCTTTGCGCCGCTACCATAGCCGCAAAGTTAATGCCAGAAGTCTCGAGGAAGGCGACCTTGTTCTTCGGCGGTTCAGTCCGCCAAGAATTCCAACAAGTTGACGCCGAAGTGGGAAGGTCCTTACCGGGTGAAACGAGTCACTAGGACCGGCGCTGTCCGCCTTGAGACCGAAGATGGCTTTCCGGTGAGCAACTCCTGGAACATTGAGCATCTTCGTAAGTTTTACCCGTAAGGCGCGGTTGCCGGAACCTGTTCCGGCAACCACCTTTTGTACAAGCCTTGCCGCTGTTGCATGTAACCCTTTGTACAAAATCGGGCGCAGATCCCGTGCATAAATAAAATTCGTGTGCTCCGCACATCTTGTCAATTTCATGCTCGTTGTTTTTCGCATGTATTTTCTGACATTTTGTGCAGCACCTGCCCCCGGTAAGCAATAACGAGCCTTAAGGCTCCATATCTTTATTTTCTCTTCTTTCTTTTTCTCGAAGAAACGGAAAGGTTCCCTCGCGCACAAGTTTGCCGGGGGGGAGGAGGAGATAATGGTGTGGACCAGGCGTCGTTCAAGCAAGTTTCACCTTACCGGGAAGCAGATGACATAAAAGCTAAGTTGCCAAAATTTGAGCAATCAGTTTTTAAATTTTTAAGTTATCTTCCTTGAACGACCGTGCTTTGTATGGAAATCTGTGCGCGGAGGAACCAACTCGTAGCTAGTTGCGCCCTTACTTTGTTTCGAGTCCGCTCAACAATTTAAGTGTGCTGCGACTAGTTGCGACAAGGTTTCTTGTCGGTACCGGCACCGCCAGCAGGCTGCTGATGTTCCGCACTCAGCGCTCGCGGCAAGGGTGCCTGCGCCGACAAGTTCCCTAAAAGCGTAGGGCAAAAACATACAAAGGAAGGAATCAAGTAGAGGAAGTAACATAGCAGTAGATACCCAAAATAAAGTTATATTACAAAATAGCTTGCCGCAGCTCTAATGGGTTGTTATCGTAACATGACTAGCAGCGGCAAGAGAAGAAAAAAAAGCGGGCGGCCTAATCCACGCGACCGCCGTCAACCCTCTTGACCTCGTTCACCTTGTCCACAATGGGTGCAACAAGGGCCTTGAGCGCGTCGAGATCAGCGTCCGCCGGCAGCTTCTTGAGGACGTTGGTGAGGTTGAGGCCTGGGTTGCGGAAGGCCACCTTCACCAACACCTTCTACAGAACTCTGGCGCAGATCGTGCCTGACTCGTTGGCCAGCTGCTTTGGGATCTTCTCTCGGAGCCGTTGGAGAGCCGTCGCCACGCCCTTGAAGAACAGAGTGAGCTTGGCGCTGGGCTGGAGGTTCTCGTCGGAGGAGTACCTGAGATCCTCCACCCCCAGCTGCACCAGCTCCTCGTCGATGACTGCAGCAATGTTTACGAGGCCCTCTGTCCAGAGCTCCACCGTAGCCCTGAAGGTGTTTTGAGTCTCGGCGGCTCTCGTTAGCAGCTCTTCGTTGGCCTTGATCTCCTCCCTCAAGGTCGCCTCCTGCTCCTTGGCGCTGTCCAGCGCCTGGGTCAGTGTGGCCAGCTTCAGATCGAGATCAGCATTGGAGTCCTTGGCGGCGCTCAACTCCTTGCCCTTCTCAGGGAGTTGACCCTGCAGTTCACCATGGGCGAGGGCGTCCTTCTCGCGCTCGCGCTGAAGCACAGCAAGCTCTTCATCCTTCGCCTTGAGATCGCCCTCCAGCCGCACCACCTTTGTCTCCAACTCCTTCTTGGCGGCCTCGGCAGCTGCGGCGGCGTCCTTCGCTTCCTTGAGGGCCCCGCCAAGTGATTGCTCGCGCGCAGCAAGCTCCTCCTCATAGCTGTCCAGATTGACTTTCCGTTGCGTCAGCTCACCTTCCCGTGTGGACAGCTCCTCGGCGGCAAGCCTCTGTTGCTCTTCAGCCTCAGCCTTCTCGAGGAGGAAGGCTTTCCGCACCTCGACAAGCTGCGCCCGCTCCTCTGCAATGGACCGGAGAGCTTCCTGATTGCGTTCCCGGAGCTCCCCCGCGCGCTTCTCAATGTCTGCTCCCGCCTGCGCGACAAGCACTTCCCGGGACTCCACCTTGGCTTGTCGGGCGCGGTAGAGCGACACCAGCTTCCGGAGCAGTTGCTCCTCCTCAGACTCGCCGCTGCTGCTGCTTGGCGCGTCAACCAGCGTCAGCCCGGCGGAGGCGAGCACTTCCCCGTCAAAAGTCTCTCCTTCGACCGGCGCCCTGGAGCTCGACGCCCAGGGAAGCTTGATGAAGACACCGTTGCCGGCCTTCAAGTAGGCGCCGGGCTGGGGCTCTTCGGAGCCTGGCGCTGCATCAGCGCCGGAGGGGTCGGCGGTCGGTGTAGCGCCTTGCGCTCCTGCGCCCTCAGGGTCGTCAGTGCGATTGCCGGACCCCTCGCCAGCTCTTGCGCTAGCAGCCTTGGCGGCCTCTTCGTCGGCGGGATCATCAGCGCTGGCCTCTTCTTCGGTGGCGGCGGCATCGCCAGTGTTGCCGCGCGCGTCCTCCTCACCGGTGGCCTCGGTCTCCATCGGCTCCGCGGAAGGCGGATCTGAGAGCCGGAAGAGGGAGAAAAGTCAAGAAAATGATCAAAAAGAGAAATCAGAAGAAGAAAAACTCAAGGGAAGTTTCAGGCAAGAAAGATTACCTGTGCTGGGATCCACAGTCATGGGCTCCACCACCGGGGGATCGTTGGCGTTGTCCCTTCCCGGAGACTCCTCCCTTGCCGGAGAACGCTCCCTTGCCGGGCAGTCCTCCCTTGGCGGCGTAGTCGAAGCAGACGACGAGTCGGAGGGGATTTCCAGGCCCTCCTAGTGAAGTTGCTCTGCTCCTACGCAAACAAATACTCAGTTGATAGCAAAGAAAGAGCACTCATGCATGGCTAACAGCAGAAAAGAAACCAAATACTTACGCTGGGGGCTGCGCTGGGGGCTGCTTTGCGGAGTAGTAGCCGGGTCCGGCAAGGTGGTCTCGGGCGCGCCCCCTGCTGTCGCGGTCGGCTCGTCCTCGATGACAACCACCGGAGCCTTGGCCCTCTTCGCCGCCCTCTGGGCAAGTATCCTGAAATGGAATAAGTCCAGACTAAATTAGATCAGATGCAAGACAAGAACATCAAATTGAAGAACTACAAGAACAACAAGAGGGTCTTACTCTTCTTCTTCTTCCTCGTCGGAGCTGAGTGCGGAGAGGTCGAAGTTCGGCCCACCTCCGACGCGATGAGGCGGAGGAATAGGATCCCTTGGCCGCTTGGCGGGGGCTGCGGCAGCGGCCCGGGACGACCCCGCTCCAGTTGCCGTAGCGACATGAGGCGCTCCTGCAGCAACAGTGCTTGTCGCACCGGAGCGCGTCGTGCGGCGCTGCGGCTGTTGACCCGTCTGCCGTCCTACTGCGTCCCCGGCCCTGCGGAGACGCCTTCTTGGCGGTGTTGGGGGCTGTGCTGGGGGCCCCATTTGCGGCAAGTTGCTTGGAGACGGCAGACCACTCACACCCTCGGCGGGGCGCTGCGACTCGGCGTCAGGCGCGGCAAGCTCTTCTTCTCCTTCGGGCCACTTTCGTTCAGCAAGGCTTGACGCCAATGCCGCCTCTGCTTCATCCATGGTGAACCCAAACTCACCCGCGGCGCGGCTGCCGCTGCCTCTTCCGCCCTGGTGGCGATGCGCTCCATCTCCTGCTCGGTGGTGTCGCGGGTGAGGTGTTTCTGTTTGTCGGCGTGGACCGCCACCTCCACCAGGCCGTCGAAGAACTGCCACACAACATCGTCCGCAGGCTCTTGCCAAGTTGGAACGATCCCGTGCGAATTGCACTGCGGCATCATGGCGCGGATGCGGTCGAGCAAAGAGTTGTTGCACAGCGGGACGACACCCGCCGGCAACCTAAACCACTCGGGATGCTGAGGGTCGTGCTTGAACAGCTCCTTGAGTATCCCGTCCAATTCCAAGACGGTAAAATTGAAGTTGAGGCCTGGGCGCAGCCTCATAATATCCGCCGGGCCCCCGAATTCCCAGGCGGGTCTCCTCCTCTCTTGCAGGGGGGCGATGCGGCGGCGAAGGAAATCCGCGCCAACAGCACCCACAGTCAACCCAGCAAGCCTGAGGTGCAAGATCCGAGTGGTGGCGATCTTTAGCTTGTCGTCGTCCGCGGCCAGGGCGCTCCAATCGCCGCCGCGCATAGCTGGGGTTTGGCGCAGGGTGGTGAATAGCTGCGGGTTCTCCTTGACGATCCAGCACCAATCCGCTCTCCACTCCTCCCACTTGCTACGGAGCTTCCCCTTCAGATAGGCCTCCTTCTTGCCGGCTCGCGAGATCCAGGCGATCCCTCCGGCAAGAGGTTCCCCTCTCTCGACACGAGGCATAAAGAAATGATGGAAAAGAGCTACGTTGGGGTGGACTCCGACAAAGTTTTCGCAGAGATGAGCGAAAACTGCCATGGTCAGGACAACATTAGGGGTGAAATCAAGGAGATGAAACCCGTAGGTGTTCATGATATCACAGAAAAATTCAGAGAAGGGCGGGCAGAGCCCGCAGTAGAAGAACAAGGCAAAGAAAGGATATCCGCCAACCGGAGCCTTTTTCGAAGCGACGGCGGACAGTACCTTCGTGCGCGGATGCGTTCGCGTCCCCGTCGACCAGAAGAGATAGTACCACTCCCTCAGCTCCTTCGCAGAGAGCTCAGGATGGAAAGTGGCCCGCTCCTTCCGCAGCGCCTCGAGCCACTGCGCCTCGGTCGACTTCACAGCCTTCGCGGCCTTCCCCTTTACGGCTTTCGGAGCCATGGCGGAGGTGGTGAGGGAGATCAACGGCGCTAGTGGCGATGGGGGCGACGGGGGGTGGAGCGTTGCTCTCTTTCGGCTTTGGAAGCGGAGGGGAGCGGCGGAGATTTCCGAGATTGAAGCAGCGAATGGCGAAGGTGGGGGAACGGCCCCTGTTTCCCCTGCTTATAAAGAGGAGGAGGTGAACGTTACGCTTTTTCCGAATAAAGAATCACCCACGATCTCTCCCACGACGCCGCGTTCGACGCGTGCCGTTACTGGAGGGCGCGGTGGATACGGAGTTAGATCCGGCATAACCTAGGCCCGCGCGTGCCCGTGCCCTGTTTTGGGCCTGGCCCAACAGTGCTTGGCACCGTGTATGGCCCAGGCCCGGGGGCTCCTATCGGTGTACTAGAGTAGGGGTACCCTAGTATCCCGAACTTGTGCACGGGCAGTTGCAGCGCCCCGCGGCAAGACTTGTCGGGTTGCTGCCAAGGTCCTCCATTGGTCCCTCTAGAGCCATTCAAGAACAAAGTATCCGAGCCGAGAAGACAAGGCCCCGGCAAGAGGAGCTTGCCGGAAAGAGACAAGGCCCCGGCAAGAGGAGCTTGCCGGGAAGGCCAACCACGGCACCTCAAGAAACTGGATGCGACGCACCGCGCGTCCCGGCAAGACCCGGCGAGCGACAAGCTTCTGGACGCGACAAGACAATGACCCGGGCAAGGTACTTGCCGGGGGCCAGCTGCCACTCTGTACCCGCGCTCTAGCGCATCCGCCAACGTGTCGCCCTGAGGCCTTCTCAGGGGCGCGTGGCGAGAGCCTGTGCATCTAGCGGTGCGAGGTGGAAAGCGGAGATGACAAGATGGCCATCATGGCAAGCGGTAGCGCCCCTAACAGTCGCTTTTCTGCACTGTTTGGGCGATGCAGACGGGCATTTAAGGCCTTTGTCCCCTGCCGTCAGAGTTAGGTCGGGTGCACTGTACGAGTAGTTGTACCAACCACATCTTTTACGTTTTTGCCCTCGCCTATGTTGCCACCTGTCGGTGACCCCTTTAGCGTATAAAAGGAGGCCCATGCGCAACGTAGAGGGGGTTCGGAACATTCGAAACTAGAGAACGCTCACGCTCTCGAGCAAGAACACAATACAACCACAAAGCAGCAGTAGGAGTATTATCTCTCTGGAGAGCTCCGAAGCTGGGTAAAACCGCTCGCGTGCTTTGCCTCGATCCGCTCTTCGTGCGACCTCCGCTCCCCGCCTGACCGAAAAGGGGCCCTGCCCCATAGGTGTTCGTTCCCACGACACAACACAAGGGGAGCCAAAGAATATTCTTGAGTATTAGCAGTTGAGTTGTCAATTCAACCACATGTGGATAACTTAGTATCTGCAGCAAAGTATTTAGTAGCAAAGTAATATGATAATAAAGGTAACAGTGGCAAAAGTAATGTTTTTGGGTTTTGTAGTGATTGTAACAATAGCAACGGAAAAGTAAATAAGCGAAGAACAATATTTGAAAAGCTTGTAGGCATTGGATCAGTGATGGATAGTTATGTCGGATGCGATTCCTCATATAATAGCTATAACATAGGGTGACACGGAACTAGCTCCAATTCATCAATGTAATATAGGCATGTATTTCGTAAATAGTCATACGTGCTTATGGAAAAGAACTTGCATGACATCTTTTGTCCTACCCTCCCGTGGCAGCGGGGTCCTAGCGGAAACTAAGGGATATTAAGGCCTTGTTTTATTAGAGAACCAGAACAAAGCATTAACACATAGTGAATACATGAACTCCTCAAACTACGGTCATCACCGAGAAGTATCCCGATTATTGTCACTTCGGGGTTGTCAGATCATAACACATAATAGGTGACTATACACTTGCAAGATAGGATCAAGAACACACATATATTCATGAAAACATAATAGGTTCAGATCTGAAATCATGGCACTCGGGCCCTAGTGACAAGCATTAAGCATAGCAAAGTCATGGCAACATCAATCTCAGAACATAGTGGATACTAGGGATCAAACTGTAACGAAACTAACTTGATTACATGGTAAATCTCATCCAACCCATCACCGCCCAACAAGCCTACGATGGAATTACTCACGCACGACAGTGACCATCATGAAATTGGTGATGGAGGATGGTTGATGATGACGACGGCGACGAATCCCCCTCTCCGGAGCCCCGAACGGACTCCAGATCAGCCCTCCCGAGAGAGATTAGGGCTTGGCGGCGGCTCCGTATCTTAAAACGCAATGAAACTTTCTCTCTAATTTTTTTCTCCGCGAGACGGAATATATGGAGTTGGAGTTGAGGTCAGCGGAGCCTCAGGGGGCCCACGAGACAGGGGGGCGCGCCCAAGGGGGGGGAGGGCGCGCCCCCACCCTCATGGACAGGGTGTGGGCCCCCTGGTCTTGATTCTTTTGCTAGTATTTTTTATATTTTCCAAAAAGTGCCTCCGTGGATTTTCAGGACATTCCGAGAACTTTTGTTTTCTACACATCAAACAACATCATGGCAGTTCTGCTGAAAACGGCGTCAGTCCGGGTTAGTTTCATTCAAATCATGCAAGTTAGAGTCCAAAACAAGGGCAAAAGTGTTTGGAAAAGTAGATACATTGGAGACGTATCATTATGCAACTCTCGTTTACCGGAGGAACACTTTGTGTGCTACCAAACGTCACGACGTAACTGGGTGATTATAAAGGTGCTCTAGAGGTGTCTCCAAAGGTACTTGTTGGGTTGGCGTATTTCAAGATTAGGTTTGTCACTCTGATTGTCGGAGAGGTATCTCTGGGCCCACTTGGTAATGCACATCACTATAAGCCTTGCAAGCATTGTAACTAATGAGTTCGTTACAGGATGATGTATTACATAACGAGTAAAGAGACTTGCCGGTAACGAGATTGAACTAGGTACCGACGGTCGAATCTCGGGCAAGTAACATACCGATGACAAAGGGAACAACGATGTTGTTATGCAGTTTGACTGATAAAGATCTTCGTAGAAGATGTAGGAGCCAATATGAGCATCCAGGTTCCGCTATTGGTTATTGACCGGAAACGTGTCTCGGTCATGTCTACATAGTTCTCGAACCCGCAGGGTCCGCACGCTTAAAGTTTCGATGACAGTTATATTATGAGTTGATGAGTTTTGATGTACTGAAGGTTGTTCGGACTCCCGGATGTGATCACGGACATGACGAGGAGTGTCAAAATGGCCGAGACATGAAGATTGATATATTGGAAGCCTATATTTGGATGTCAGAAGTGTTTTGGGTGAAATCAGGATTTTACCGGAGTATCGGGGGGGGGGGGGGTTACCGGAACTCCCCGGGGGGCTTAATGGGCCATAGTGGGCCTTAGTGGAGAAGAGGAGAGGAGGCCAGGGCCGGGCCGCGCGCCCCTTCCCCCCTTTCCTTCCTCTCTCTCCCTCCTCTTTCCCCCTTCTCCTAACACAACAAGGAAGGAGGGAGTCCTACTCCCGGTGGGAGTAGGACTCCCCTTGGCACGCCTCCTCCCTGACCGGCCTCCCCCTCCCCCTTGCTCCTTTATATACGGGGGCAAGGGGCACATCTAGAGACACAACAACAGATCATTGATCTCTTAGCCGTGTGCGGTGCCCCCCTCCACCATAGTCCTCCTTGATAATATTGTAGCGGTGCTTAGGCGAAGCCCTGCGACGGTAGAATATCAACATCGTCACCACGCCGTCGTGCTGACGGAACTCTCCCTCAACACTTGGCTAGATCGGAGTTCGAGGGACGTCATCGAGCTGAACGTGTGCAAGAACTCGAAGGTGCCGTAGTTTTGGTGCTTGATCGGTCGGGCCATGAAGACGTACGACAACATCAACCACGTTGTGCTAACTCTTCCGCTTTCGGTCTACGAGGGTACATGGACGACACTCTCCCCTCTGGTTGCTATGCATCACCATGATCTTGTGTGTGCGTAGGAATTTTTTTTGAAATTACTACGTGCCCCAACAGTGGCATCCGAGCCAGGTTTTATGCGTAGATGTTATATGCACAAGTAGAACATAAGTGAGTTGTGGGCGATACAAGTCATACTGCTTACCAGCATGTCATACTTTGGTTCGGCGGTATTGTTGGATGAAGTGGCCCGGACCGACATTACGCGTACGCTTATGCGAGACTGGTTCTACCGACGTGCTTTGCACACAGGTGGCTGGCGGGTGTCTGTTTCTCCAACTTTAGTTGAACCGAGTGTGGCTATGCCCGGTCCTTGCGAAGATTAAAACAGCACTAACTTGACGAACTATCGTTGTGGTTTTGATGCATAGGTAAGAACGGTTCTTGCTCAGCCCGTAGCAGCCACGTAAAAATTGGAACAACAAAGTAGATGATGTCTAACTTGTTTTTGCAGGGCATGTTGTGATGTGATATGGTCAAGATGTGATACTATATTTTATTGTATGAGATGATCATATTTTGTAACCGAGTTATCGGCAACTGGCAGGAGCCATATGGTTGTCACTTTATTGTATGAAATGCAAGCGCCCTGTAATTGCTTTACTTTGTCACTAAGCGGTAGCGATAGTCGTAGAATCAATAGATGGCGAAACGACAACGATGCTATGATGGAGATCAAGGTGTCGTGCCGGTGATGATGGTGATCACGACGGTGCTTCGGAGATAGAGATCACAAGCACAAGATGATGATGGCCATATCATATCAGTTATATTGATTGCATGTGATGTTTATCCTTTATGCATTTTATTTTGCTTTGATTGATGGTAGAATTATAAGATGATCTCTCACTAATTATCAAGAAGTGTTCTCCCTGAGTATGCACCGTTGCAAAAGTTCTTCGTGCTGAGACACCACGTGATGATCGGGTGTGATAGGCTCTACGTTCAAATACAACGGGTGCAAAAAAGTTGCACACACGGAATACTCAGGTTAAACTTGACGAGCCTAGCATATACAGATATGGCCTCGGAACACAGAGACCGAAAGGTCGAGCGTGAATCATATAGTAGATATGATCAACATAGTGATGTTCACCATTGATAACTACTCCATCTCACGTGATGATCGGACATGGTTTAGTTGTTTTGGATCACGTGATCACTTAGATGACTAGAGAGATGTCTGTCTAAGTGGGAGTTCTTTAGTAATATGATTAATTGAACTTTAATTTATCATGAACTTAGTCCAGGTAGTATTTTGCAAATTATGTTGTAGATCAATAGCTCGCGTTGTTGCTTTCATATGTTTATTTTGATATGTTCCTAGAGAAAACTGTGTTGAAAGACGTTACTAGCAATAATGCGGATTGGATCCGTGATCTGAGGATTGTCCTCATTGCTGCACAGAAGAATTATGTCCTTGATGCACCGCTAGGTGACGGACCTATTGCAGGAGCAGATGCAGATGTTATGAACGTTTGGCTAGCTCAATATGATGACTACTTGATAGTTTAGTGCACCATTCTTAACGACTTAGAATCGGGACTTCAAAGATGTTTTGAACGTCATGGGCCATATGAGATGTTCCAAGAGTTGAAGTTAATATTTCAAGAAAATACCCGAGTTGAGAGATATGAAGTCTCCAACAAGTTCTATAGCTAAAAGATGGAGGAGAATTGCTCAACTAGTGAGCATGTGCTCAGATTGTTTGGGTACTACAATCGCTTGAATCAAGTGGGAGTTAATCTTCCAGATAAGATAGTGATTGACAGAGTTCTCTAGTCACCATCACCAAGTTAGTAGAACTTTGTGATGAACTATAGTATGCAAAGGATGACGAAAACGAGTCCCAAGCTCTTTGCAATGTTGAAATCAACGAAGGTAGAAATCAAGAAAGAGCATCAAGTGTTGATGATTGACAAGACCACTAGTTTCAAGAAAAGGGCAAAGGGAAAGAAAGGGAACTTCAAGTAGAATGACAAGCAAGTTGTCACTCCCACGAAGAATCCCAAAGCTGAACCAAAGCCTGAAACTGAGTGCTTACACTGCAAAGGAAATGGTCACTAGAAGTGGAAATTCCCTAAATATTTGGTGAATAAGTAGGATGGCAAAGTGAACAAGGGTATATTTGATATACAGGTTATTGATGTGTACCATACTAGTGTTTATAGTAGCCCTTGAGTATTTGATACTTGTTCATTTGCTAAAAATTAGTAACTCAAACAGGAGTTACAGAATAAACAGAGACTAGTTGAGGGTGAAGTGATGATGTGTGTTGGAAGTAGTTCCAAGATTGATATGATCATCATCGCACACTCCCTATACTTTCGGGATTAGTGTTAAACCTAAATAAATGTTATTTGGCGTTTGCGTTGAGCATGAATATGATTTGATCACGTTTATTGCAATACAGTTATTCATTTAAAGTCAGAGAATAATTGTTGTTCTGTTTACATGAATAAAATCTTCGATGGTCATACACCCAATGAAAATAGTTTGTTGGATCTCGATCATAGTGACATATTCATAATATTGATGCCAAAAGATGCAAAGTTAATAATGATAGTGCACTTTATTAGTGGCACTGCCGTTTGGGTCATATCGGTGTAAAGCGCATGAAGAAACTCAATAAAGATGGATTTTCGAAATCACTTGGTTATGAATCATTTGATGCTTGCGAACCATGCCTTTTGGGCAAGTTGACTAAAACTCTGTTCTCCGGAACAATGGAACGAGCTACTGAGTTGTTGGAAATAATACATACCGATGTATGTGGTCCAATGAGTGTTGATGCTCGTGGCGAGTATCGTTATTTTCTGACCTTCACAAATGATTTGAGCAGATATGAGTATATCTACTTAATGAAACACAAGTCTGAAACATTTGAAAAGTTCAAAGAATTTCAGAGTAAGGTGGAGAATCATCGTAACAAGAAAAGAAAGTTTCTACGATCTTATCGTGGAGGAGAATATTTGAGTTACGAGTTTGGCCTTCATATAAAACAATGTGGAATAGTTTCACAGTTCACGCCACCTTGAACACCATAGTGTTATGGTGTGTCCGAACGTCGTAACCGCACTTTATTGGATATTGTGCGATCTATGATGTTTCTTATTGGTTTACCACTATCGTTTTGGGGTTATGCATTAGAGACAGTTACATTCACTTTAAAAAGGGGCACCATCAAAATCCGTGAGACGACGCCTTATGAACTGTGGTTTGGCAAGAAACCAAAGTTGTCGTTTCTTAAAGTTTGGGGCTGCTATGCTTATGTGAAAAGCTTCAACCTGATAAGCTCGAACCCAAATCAGAGAAGTGCGTCTTCATAGAATACCCAAAGGAAATTGTTGGGTACACCTTCTATCACAGATCCGAAGGCAAGATATTCGTCGCTAAGAATGGATCCTTTCTAGAGAAGGAGTTTCTCTCGAAAGAAATGAGTGGGAGGAAAGTAGAACTTGATAAGGTAATTGTACCTTCTCCCGAATTGGAAAGTAGTTCATCACAGAAATCAGTTCTAGTGATTCCTACACCAATTAGTGAGGAAGCTAATGATGATGATCATGAAACTTCAGATTAAGTTACTACAGAACCTCATAGGTCTTCCAAAGTACAGTCCGCACCAGAGTGGTGTGGTAATCCTGTTCTGGAAGTCATGTTACTAGACCATGATGAACCTACGAACTATGAGGAAGCGATGATGAGCCCAGATTCTGCGAAATGGCTTGAGGCCATGAAATCTGAGATAGGATCCATGTATGAGAACAAAGTGTGGACTTTGGTGGAGTTGCTCGATGATCGGCAAGCCATATTGTAAAAATGGATCTTCAAGAGGAAGACAGACACTGATAAGTAGTATTACTATCTACAAAGTTCGACTTGTCGCAAAAAGTTTTTCGACAAGTTCAAGGTGTTGAATACGATGAGATTTTCTCACTCGTATCGATGCTTAAGTCTGTCCGAATCATGTTAGCAATTGCCACATTTTATGAAATCTGGCAAATGGATGTCAAAACTGCATTCCTTTATGGTTTTCTTAAAGAAGAGTTGTATATGATGCAACCAGAAGGTTTTGACAATCCTAAAGGTGCTAACAAAATGTGCAAGCTCCAGTGATCCATCTATGGACTGGTGCAAGCATCTCGGAGTTGGAATATATGCTTTGATAAGTTGATCAAAGCATATAGTTTTATACGGACTTGCAGTGAAGCCTGTATTTACAATAAAGTGAGTGGGAGCACTACAGCCTTTCTGATAAGTATATGTGAGTGACACATTGTTGATCAGAAATGATGTAGAATTTTTCTGGAAAGCATAAAGAAGTGTTTGAAAGGAGTTCTTTAAAAAGAAAGACCTCGGTAAAGCTACTTGCATATTGAGCATCAAGATCTATTGAGATAGATCAAGATGTTTGATAAGATTTTCAACGAGTACATACCTTGACAAGATTTTGAAGTAGTTCAAAATGGAACAGTCAAAGAAAGAGTTCTTGCCTGTGTTGCAAAGGTATGAAATTGAGTAAGACTCAAATCCCGACCACAGCAGAAAATAGAAAGAGAATGAAAGTCATTCCCTATGCATCAGTCATAGGTTCTATAAAAGTATGCCATGCTATGGACCAGACCTATTGTATACTCTGCCCTGGTTTGGCAAGGAAGTACAATAGTGATCTAGGAGTAGATCACTGGACATTGGTCAAAATTATCCTTAGTGGAATAAGGATATGTTTCTCGATTATGGAGGTGAAAAGAGGTTCGTTGTAAAGGGTTACGTCGATGCAAGATTTGAAACTGATCCAGATGACTCTACGTCTCAATCTGGATACATATTGAAAGTGGGAGCAATTAACTAGAGTAGCTCCGTACAGAGCATTGTAGACATAGAATATTTTTGCAAAATACATACGGCTCTGAATGTGACAGACCCGTTGACTAAACTTCTCTCACGAACAAAACATGATCACACCTTAGTACTCTTTGGGTGTTAATCACATAGCAATGTGAACAAGATTATTGACTCTAGTAAACCCTTTGGGTGTTGGTCACATGACGATGTGAACTATGGGTGTTAATCATATACAGATATGAATATTGGTGTTAAATCACATGGCGATGTGAACTAGATTATTGACTCTAGTGCAAGTGGGAGACTCAAGGAAATATGCCCTAGAGACAATAATAAAGTTATTATTTATTTCCTTATTTCATGATAAATGTTTATTATTCATGCTAGAATTGTATTAACCAGAAACATAATACATGTGTGAATACATAGACAAACATAGTGTCACTAGTATGCCTCTACTTGACTAGCTCATTAATCAAAGATGGTTAAGTTTCCTAACCATAGACATGAGTTGTCATTTGATTGAGGGATCACATCATTAGGAGAATGATGTGATTGACTTGACCCATTCCGTTAGCGTAGCACTTGATCATTTAGCATGTTGCTATTGCTTTCTTCATGACTTATACATGTTCCTATGACTATGAGATTATGTAACTCCCGCTTACCGGAGGAACACTTTGTGTGCTACCAAACGTCACAACATAACTGGGTGATTATAAAGGTGCTCTACAAGTGTCTCCGAAGGTACTTGTTGAGTTGACGTATTTCAAGATTAGGATTTGTCACTCCGATTGTCGGAGAGGTATCTCTGGGCCATGTCGGTAATGCACATCACTATAAGCCTTGCAAGCAATGTAGCTAATGAGTTAGTTACGAGATGATGCATTACGTAACGAGTAAAGAGACTTGCTGGTAATGAGATTGAACTAGGTATTTAGATACCGACGATCGAATCTCGGGCAAATAACATACCGATGACTAAGGGAACAACGTATGTTGTTATGCGGTTTGACCGATAAAGATCTTCATAGAATATGTAGGAGCCAATATGAGCATCCAGGTTCCGCTATTGGTTATTGATCGGAGACGTGTCTCGTTCATGTCTACATAGTTCTCGAACCCGTAGGGTCCGCACGCTTAAAGTAAGATGCCAGTTATATTATGAATTTATGTGTTTTGATGTACGGAAGGTTGTTCGGAGTCCCGGATGTGATCACGGACATGACGAGGAGTCTTGAAATGGTCGAGACATGAAGATCGATATATTGGACGACTATATTTGGACACCGAAAAGGTTCCGGGTGAGATTGGGACAATACTGGAGCATATGAGATGTTCTAGGAGTTGAAGTTAATATTTCAAGCAAATGCCCGGATTGAGAGATATGAAGTCTCCAATAAGTTCTACAGCTGCAAGATGGAGGGGAATAGTTCTGTCAGTGAGCATATACTCAGAATGTCTGGGTATAAAAATCACTTGATTCAACTGGGAGCTAATCTTCCGGATGATATCGTCATTGACAGAATTCTTCAATCACTGCCACCAAGCTACAAGAGCTTCGTGATGAACTATAATATGCAAGGGATGGATAAGACAATTCCCGAGTTCTTCGCAATGCTAAAGGCTGCGGAGTTAGAAATCAAGAAGGAGCATCAGGTGTTGATGGTCAATAAGACCACCAGTTTCAAGAAGAAGGGCAAAGGGAAAAAGAAGGGGAACTTCAAGAAGAACAACAAACAAGTTGCTGCTCAAGAGAAGAAACCCAAGTCTAGACCTAAGCCTGAGACTCAGTGCTTCTACTGCAAGCAGGCTTGTCACTGGAAGCGGAACTGCCCCAAGTATTTGGCGGATAAGAAGGATGGCAAGGTGAACAAAGGTATATGTGACATACATGTTATTGATGTGTACCTTACAAGAGCTCGCAGTAGCACCTGGGTATTTTATACTGGTTCTATTGCTAATATTTGCAACTCGAAACAGGGACTACTGCTTAAGCGGACACTGGCTAAGGACGATGTGATGATGTGCGTGGGAAATGGTTCCAAAGTCGATGTGATTGCCGTTGGCACGTTACCTCTACATCTACCTTCGGGATTAGTTTTAGACCTAAATAATTGTTATTTGGTGCCAGCGTTGAGCATGAACATTATATCTGGATCTTGTTTGATGCGAGACAGTTATTCATTTAAATCTGAGAATAATGGTTGTTCTATTTATATGAGTAATATCTTTTATGGTCATGCACCCTTAAAGAGTGGTCTATTTTTGATGAATCTTGATAGTAGTGATACACATATTCATAATGTTGAAGCCAAAAGATGCAGAGTTCATAATGATAGTGCAACTTATTTGTGGCACTGCCGTTTAGGTCATATTGGCTTGGAATCACTTGATTATGAATCACTTGGTACTTGCGAACCATGCCTCATGGGCAAGATGACTAAAACGCCGTTCTCAGGAACTATGGAGCGAGCAACTGATTTGTTGGAAATCATACATACCGATGTATGTGGTCCAATAAATGTTGAGGCTCGCAGCAGATATCGTTATTTTCTCACCTTCGCAGATGATTTGAGCAGATATGGGTATATCTACTTGATGAAACATAAGTCTGAAACATTTGAAAAGTTCAAAGAATTTCAGAGTGAAGTTGAAAATCATCATAACAAGAAAATAAAGTTTCTACGATCTGATCATGGAGGAGAATATTTGAGTTACGAGTTTGGTTTACATTTGAAGCAATGCGGAATAGTTTCGCAACTCACGCCACCCGGAACACCACAGTGTAATGGTGTATCCGACGTCGTAATCGTACTTTACTAGATATGGTGCGATCTATGATGTCTCTTACTGATTTACCGCTATCATTTTGTGGTTATGCTTTAGAGATGGCCGCATTCATGTTAAATAGGGCACCATCAAAATCCGTTGAGACGACACCTTATGAACTGTGGTTTGGCAAGAAACTGAAGTTGTCATTTCTTAAAGTTTGGGGCTGCGATGCTTATGTAAAAAAGCTTCAACCTGATAAGCTCGAACCCAAATCAGAGAAATGTGTCTTCATAGGATACCCAAAGGAAACTGTTGGGTAAACCTTCTATCACAGATACGAAGGCAAGACATTTGTTGCCAAGAATGGATCCTTTCTAGAGAAGGAGTTTCTCTCGAAAGAAGTGAGTGGGAGGAAAGTAGGACTTGATGAAGTAACTGTACCTGCTCCTTTATTGGAAAATAGTTCATCACATAAACCGGTTCCTGTGACGACTACACCAATAAGTGAGGAAGCTAATGATGTTGATCATGAAACTTCAGATCAAGTTACTACATAACCTCGTAGGTCAAGCAGAGTAAGATCCGCACCAGAGTGGTACGGTAATCCTATTCTGGAGGTCATGTTACTTGACCATGGCGAACTTGCGAACTATGAGGAAGCGATGATGAGCCCAGATTCTGGAAAATGGCTTGAGGCCATGAAATCTGAGATGGGACCCATGTATGAGAACAAAGTGTGGACTTTCGTTGACTTGGTCCGATGATCGGCAAGCCATCGAGAATAAATGGATCTTCAAGAAGAAGACTGACGCTGATGGTAATGTTACTGTCTACAAAGCTCGACTTGTTGCGAAAGGTTTTCAACAAGTTCAAGGGGTTGACTATGATGAGACTTTCTCACCCGTAGCGATGCTTAAGTCTGTCCGAATCATGTTAGAATTGCCGCATTTTATGATTATGAAATTTGGCAAATGGATGTCAAAACTACATTCCTGAATGGATTTCTGGAAGAAGAGTTGTATATGATGCAACCAGAAGGTTTTGTCGATCCAAAGGATGCTAACAAAGTGTGCAAGCTCTAGCGATCCATTTATGGACTGGTGCAAGCCTCTCGGAGTTGGAATAAATGCTTTGATAGTGTGATCAAAGCATATGGTTTTATACAGACTTTTGGAGAAGCCTGTATTTACAAGAAAGTGAGTGGGAGCTCTGTAGCATTTCTAATATTATATGTGGACGACATATTATTGATTGGAAATGATATAGAATTTCTGGATAGCATAAAAGGATACTTGAATAAAAGTTTTTCAATGAAAGACCTCGGTGAAGCTGCTTACATATTGGGCATCAAGATCTATAGAGATAGATCAAGACGCTTAATTGGACTTTCGGAAAGTACATACCTTGATAAAGTTTTGAAAAAGTTCAAAATGGATCAAGCAAAGAAAGGGTTCTTGCCTGTAATACAAGGTGTGAAATTGAGTCAGACTCAATGCCCGACCACTTCAGAAGATAGAGAGAAAATGAAAGAAGTTCCCTATGCTTCAGCCATAGGCTCTATCATGTATGCAATGCTGTGTACCAGACCTGATGTGTGCCTTGCTATTAGTTTAGCGGGGAGGTACCAAAGTAATCCAGGAGTGGATCACTGGACAGCAGTCAAGAACATCCTAAAATACCTGAAAAGGACTAAGGATATGTTTCTCGTTTATGGAGGTGACAAAGAGCTAGTCGTAAATGGTTACGTCGATGCAAGCTTTGACAATGATCCGGACGATTCTAGATCGCAAAGCGGATACATGTTTATATTGAACGGTGGAGCTGTCAGTTGGTGCAGTTCTAAACAAAGCGTCGTACCGGGATCTACATGTGAAGCGGAGTACATAGCTGCTTCTGAAGCAACAAATGAAGGAGTCTGGATGATGGAGTTCATATCTGATCTAGGTGTTGTACCTAGTGCATCGGGTCCAATGAAAATCTTTTGTGACAATACTGGTGCAATTTCCTTGGCAAAGGAATCCAGATTTCACAAGAGAACCAAGCACATCAAGAGACGCTTCAACTCCATCCGGGACCAAGTCCAGGTGGGAGCCATATAGATTTCCAAGATACATACGGATTTGAATGTTGCAGACCCGTTGACTAAGCCTCTTCCACGAGCAAAACATGATCAACACCAAAGCTCCATGGGTGTTAGAATCATTACTGTGTAATCTAGATTATTGACTCTAGTGCAAGTGGGAGACTGAAGGAAATATGCCCTAGAGGCAATAATAAAGTTATTATTTATTTCCTCATATCATGATAAATGTTTATTATTCATGCTAGAATTGTATTACCCGAAAACATAATACATGTGTGAATACATAGACAATCATAGTGTCACTAGTATGCCTCTACTTGACTAGCTCGTAAATCAAAGATGGATAAGTTTCCTAACCATAGACATGAGTTGTCATTTGATTAACGGGATCACATCATTAGGAGAATGATGTGATTGACTTGACCCATTCCGTTAGCGTAGCACTTGATCGTTTAGTATGTTGCTATTGCTTTCTTCATGACTTATACATGTTCCTATGACTATGAGATTATGTAACTCCCGCTTACCGGAGGAACACTTTGTGTGCTACCAAATGTCACAATGTAACTAGGTGATTATAAAGGTGCTCTACAGGTGTCTCCAAAGGTACTTGTTGAGTTGACGTATTTCGAGATTAGGATTGTCACTCCGATTATTGGAGAGGCATCTCTGGGCCCTCTCGGTAATGCACATCACTATAAGCCTTGCAAGCAATGTAGCTAATGAGTTAGTTACGAGATGATGCATTACGTAACGAGTAAAGAGACTTGCCAGTAACGAGATTGAACTAGGTATTGAGATACCGACGATCGAATCTCGGGCAAGTAACACACCGATGACAAAGGGAACAACGTATGTTGTTATGCGGTTTGACCGATAAAGATCTTCGTAGAATATGTAGGAGCCAATATGAGCATCCAGGTTCCGCTATTGGTTATTGACCGGAGATGTGTCTCGGTCATGTCTACATAGTTCTCGAACCCGTAGGGTCCGCACTCTTAAAGTAAGATGACAGTTATATTATGAGTTTATGTGTTTTGATGTACCGAAGGTTGTTTGAAGTCCCAGATGTGATCACGGACTTGACGAGGAGTCTCGAAATGGTCGAGACATGAAGATCGATATATTGGACGACTATATTTGGACACCGGAAATGTTCCGGGTGAGATTGGGACAATATCGGAGCTCCGGGAGGTTATTGGAACCCCCCGGGAGGTATATGGGCCTTAATGGGCCTTAGTGGAAAGGAGCGGAAAGGATCAAGGGAGTGAGGGTGCCCCCCCAAGCCCAATCCGAATTGGGAGGGGGGCCGGCCCCCCTTTCCCTCCTCCCTCCTTCCTCTTCCTTCCCTCTCCCTCTCCAAATAGGAAAGGGGGGAATCCTACTCCCAGTGGGAGTTGGACTCCCCCTAGGGCACGCCACCCCCCTTGGGCGCCCCCCTGCTACACTCCTTTATATACGGGGGAGGGGGGCACCCCATAGACACAACAATTGATCATTTATATCTTAGCCGTGTGCGGTGCCCCCCTCCACCATAGTCCTCGATAATATCGTAGCGGTGCTAAGGCGAAGCCCGGCGACGGTAGAACATCATCATCGTCACCACGCCGTCGTGTTGAGGGAACTCTCCCTCGACACTTTGCTGGATCGGAGTACGAGGGACGTCATCGAGCTGAACGTGTGCAAGAACTCGGAGGTGCCGTAGTTTCGGTGCTTGATCGGTCGGGCCATGAAGACTTACGACTACATCAACCGCGTTGTGCTAACGCTTCCGCTTTCGGTCTACGAGAGTACATGGACACACTCTCCCCTCTCGTTGCTATGCATCACCATGATCTTGCGCGTGTGTAGGAAGTTTTTTGAAATTACTACGTTCCCCAACACCGCGGAGGCCTCACCTCCCCCTACTATTCCCACCGCTGGCCAGGCACTGCGGCGACGGCAGCCTCACACCGCAGCTGAACCAGTGAACCCTCGTACTCCTCTCCATGCGGGCTTCCACTGTCGCGTCTTCCCCGGCTGCGCGTCGTCCCCTTCCTAGGCCTCACCGTCGTCCACCGCCGTGGTGCTCTCGGCGTGGCGTGGTCAACGTGGTCAAGGAACGAATTCCATCTGACGTGGACTGTACGTGGAGAGGCTGACAGCTGGGTCCACGGCCGCAGCAAGGAAGTGCCTCCTTATTACGCGGAAAATAATGATTCCTCCACCTGACAGCTGGGACCCACCGGACGGGCCACTGTATTTTGCAAAAAAAATGTTTCCCCCTGACTACTGGGACCCACCAGCTACATCTTCGCACGCAAGGAAGTGCGCCGGGCGAAAAAACGATTTGCCCCCCTGACTGTTGGGACCCACCAGCTACATCTTCGCACGCAAGGAAGTGCGTCCGAAAAAACGATTCGCCCCCCTGACTGCCGGGACCCACCAGCTACATCTTCGCACGCAAGGAAGTGCGTCTGGGCAAAAAAAAGATTCACCCCCTGACTGCTGGGACCCACCAGCTACATCTTCGCACGCAAGGAAGTGCGTCCGGGCAAAAAAATGATTCGCCCCCCTGACTGCTTGGACCCACCAGCTACATTTCGCACGCAAGGAAGTGCCTGACGGTCGGGACCCACCTAGTCGAAGCGTACGTAGCATTGTCATTCTGGTCGCGAACGTGTACGTACATATATACTGGTCGATCTAGAGGCACGCACGTGTCGTAGTAGAGGCGCACACATAGCATGTACACGTACGTACAGCGGCCAGTGTGCAAGAAAGAAAATACGGCCACGTATGTGTACCTACGGGCGGGGTCTCGAATGCCTACTCGCGCATACGTACGGCCAGGGCTCGTGTACATGGCTGGGTTGGAACGGAGAAACAATGTCATCGTCGTGTTCATGGGGAGGCAATGGAATGCGTCATGTTCATGGGAGGCAATGGAATGCATCGTGTTCATTGGGAGGCAATGTAATGCATGGGAGCCAACCGGCTGGGTCGGAACGGAATGCGTCATCGTGTTCATCGGGAGGGCTTGGACGGAACAGGCAATGGAAATGAGGCCTGGCGTACCGCAGAACGGAGGAAACGGCCTTGTGTTCGACCGGCCATGTTCGAAACGGGATCCTGTTCATTGGGAGGGGTGTGGCGTACCGCAAAACGGAGGAAACGGACCTCCTACGGTCGAAACGGGGGTCCTGCTGATCGGGAGGGGTGTGGCGTACCGCAAAATGGACGAAATGGACCTCCTACGGTCGAAACGGGGGTCCTATTGATCGGGATGGGTGTGGCGTACCGCAAAATGGATGAAACGGACTTGTGTTGGAGCGCTACGGTCGAAATGGGTGTCCTGTTCATCGGGAGGGGTGTGGCGTACCGCAAAACGGGACTCCACAGGATACTGCTCATCTCCACCGTCGACCTCCTCCAGCCTCCACGGGCTACTGTCGACCTCCTCCAGCCTCCACGGGCTACCGTCGATCTCCTCCAGCCTCCACGGGCTCCTGTTCATCCAGCCTCCACCGCGTGCTACTCCACCGGCTACTATTCAACCACCCCTCCATGGGCACCCCTCCACCGTCTACTGTTCATCCAGCCCTCTACACCACGGGGTCCTGTTCATCCAGAGGCAACTCCAACACTTACTATTCATCAACCCCCCCCCCCCCCGCAACGCTCACTGCTCATCCAATCGATCGGCTTTAGTTAGCAGCAGTAGCGAAGGAATCGCTCGATCGGGTTCAGTTAACAGCCATCGATCGATCACTCGGGGTTCAGTAATGCATAGCCTGCAGTGCAACCGCTTGGGTAAAGTTAGAGCCCAACGCCTCGCTCGGGTTCAGTTAGAGCCAATGCCTCGCACACACGCGTGTACGTGTACGAGAGAAACACGCATCGCTCGGCCCCCGACCGCCCACCATAACCGGGAACTCCCTAAAATTTTCCTCGCCCTCGCTTCTACCACGGTTTTTCTCCGTCATGGACGGCCCAAAGAATGTCATGTCTCTGGCCTGCCCAGGGTGAAAAGCCCATTTTCTGTCATGATTTTTTGTCATAGAAGTAGGATCACACCACATCTATGATGATACCGGGTTTTGTCACAATTATCGTCATAGAAGTGTCATATGTATGACAGAAAAAAATGTCGTTCGGCCCAAAATGTCACGGATGTGTCTTTTTTTTGTAGTGACGCTGCATCACCCCAGAAGAAGGTCGAATGATCCTAAATGATATCCACTCGGGGACCTATGGTCACCATGCGTCCTCTCGGACCATCGTGGCCAAAGCATACCGAGCGGGATTCTACTGGCCTCGTGCGAATGAGAAGGCAAAGGATATAGTCGACAAGTGCGCAGGTTGTCAGTTCTACTCCAACATGTCTCACTACTACCTCTTGAGCACTGCGTTGGTTTTCCCTTTAAGAGGAAAGGGTGATGCAGCAAAGTAGCATAAGTATTTCCCTCAGTTTTTGAGAACCAAGGTATCAATCCAGTAGGAGGCTTCACGCAAGTCCCTCGTACCTACACAAACAAACAAGAACCTCACAACCAACGCGATAAAGGGGTTGTCAATCCCTTCACGACCACTTGCGAAAGTGAGATCTGATAGAGATAATAAGATAAGATAAATAATTTTGGTATTTTTATGATATAGATTGTAAAGTAAAGATTGCAAAATAAAATAGATCAGAAACTTATATGATAGAAAATAGACACGGGGGCCATAGGTTTCACTAGTGGCTTCTCTCAAGATGGCATAAGTATTACGGTGGGTGAACAAATTACTGTCGAGCAATTGATAGAAAAGTGCATAGTTATGAGAATATCTAGGCATGATCATGTATATAGGCATCACGTCCGCGACAAGTAGACCGACTCCTGCCTGCATCTACTACTATTACTCCACACATCGACCGCTATCCTGCATGCATCTAGAGTATTAAGTTCATAAGAACAAAGTAACGCATTAGGCAAGATGACATGATGTAGAGAGATAAACTCAAGCAATATGATATAAGCCCCATCTTTTTATCCTCGATGGCAACAATACAATACATGCCTTGCTGCCCCTGCTGTCACTGGGAAAGGACACTTCAAGATTGAACCCAAAGCTAAGCACTTCTCCCATGGCAAGAAAGATCAATCTAGTAGGCCAAACCAAACTGATAATTCGAAGAGACTTGCAAAGATAACCAATCATACATAAAAGAATTCAGAGGAGATTCAAATATTTCTCAAAGATAAACTTGATCAAAAACCCACAATTCATCGGATCTCGACAAACACACCGCAAAAAGAGTTAAATCAAATAGATCTCCGAGAAGATTGAGGAGAAGCATGTATTGAGATTCAAAGAGAGAGAAGAAGCCATCTAGCTAATAACTATGGACCCGAAGGTCTATGGTAAACTACTCACAACTCATCGGAGAGGCTATGGTGTTGATGTAGAAGACCTCCATGATCGATTCCCCTCCGGCGGAGCACCGAGAAAGGCCCCAAGATGGGATCTCACGGGTACAGAAGGTTGCGGCGGTGGAAATAGGGTTTCGTGGTGCTCCTTGATGTTTCCAAGGTACGGAGGTATATATAGGCGAAGGAGGTTGGTCAGGGGAGCCACGAGGGGCCCACGAGGGTGGGGGGGCGTGCCCACCCCCCTAGGGCGCGCCCTGCACCCTCGTGGCCGCCTCGGCTGCTTCTTGACGTCCACTCCAAGTCTCATGGATTGTGTTTGTTCCAAAAAGATCGCTCCCGAAGGTTTCATTCTGTTTGAACTCCGTTTGACATTCCTTTTCTGCGAAACACTAAAATAGGCAAAAAAAACAGCAATTTGGGTTGGGCCTCCGGTTAGTAGGTTAGTCCCAAAAATGATATAAAAGTGTGTAGTAAAGCACATAAACATCCAAAACGGGTAATATAATAGCATGGAACGATCAAAAATTATAGATAAGTTGGAGACGTATCAAGCATCCCAAAGCTTAATTCCTGCTCGTCCTCGAGTAGGTAAATGATAAAAACAGAATTTTTGATGTGGAATGCTACCTAGCATATTTCTCAATGTATTTTTATTTATTGTGGCATGAATGTTCAGATCCAAATGATTCAAGATAAAAGTTCATATTGACATGAAAACAATAATACTTCAAGCATACTAACAAATGAATCATGTCTTCTCGAAATAACATGGCTAAATAAAGCTATCCCTACAAAATCATATAGTCTGGCTATACTCTATCTTCATCACACAAAATATTTAATCATGCACAACCCTGATGACAAGCCAAGCAATTGTTTCATACTTTAGTATCCTCAAACTTTTTCAACTCTCATGCAATACATGAGCGTGAGCCATGGACATAGCACTATATGTGGAATAGAATGGTGGTTGTGGAGAAGACAAAAAAGGAAAAGATAGTCTCACATCAACTAGGCGTATCAACGGGCTATGGAGATGCCCATTAATAGATATCATTGTGAGTGAGTAGGGATTGCCATGCAACGGATACACTAGAGCTATAAGTGTATGAAAGCTCAACAAAAGAGACTAAGTGGGTGTGCATCCAACTCACTTGCTCACGAAGACCTAGGGAAATTTGAGGAAGCCCATCATTGGAATATACAAGCCAAGTTCTATAATGAAAAATTCCCACTAGTATATGAAAGTGACAACATAGGAGAGTTTCTATCATGAAGATCATGGTGCTACTTTGAAGCACAAGTGTGGAAAGGATAGTAACATTGTCCCTTCTCTCTTTTTCTCTCATTTTTTTATTTTGGTGGGCTTATTTGGCCTCCCCCTTTTTTTTAAAGTCCGGAGTCTCATCCCGACTTGTGGGGGAATCATAGTCTCCATCATCCTTTCCTTACTTGGGACAATGCTCTAATAATGAAGATCATCACACTTTTATTTACTTACAACTCAAGAATTACAACTCAATACTTAGAACAAAATATGACTCTATGTGGATGCCTCCGGCGGTGTACCGGGATATGCAATGAATCAAGAGTGACATGTATGAAAGAATGATCAAGGTGGCTTTGCCACAAATACGATGTCAACTACATGATCATGCAAAAGCAATATGACAATGATGGAGCGTGTCATAATAAATGGAACGGTGGAAAGTTGAATGGAAATATATCTCGGAATGGCTATGGAAATGCCATAATAGGTAGGTATGGTGGCTGTTTTGAGGAATGTATATGGTGGGTGTATGGTACCGGCGAAAGTTGCGCGGCACGAGAGAGGCTAGCAATGGTGGAAGGGTGAGCGTGCATATAATCCATGGACTCAACATTAGTCATAAAGAACTCATATACTTATTGCAAAAATCTACAAGTTATTGAAATGAAGTACTACGCGCATGCTCCTAGGGGATAGATTGGTTGGAAAAGACCATCACTCGTCTCCGACCGCCACTCGTAAGGAAGACTATGAATAAATAAATCATGCTCCAACTTCATCACATAACGGTTCACCATATGTGCATGCTACGAGAATCACAAACTTCAACACAAGTATTCCTCAAATTCACAACTACTCAACTAGCGTGACTCTAATATCACCATCCTCATATCTTAAAACAATTATCAAGTATCAAACTTCTCATAGTATTCAATGCACTTTCTATGATAGTTTTTATTATACCCAACTTGGATGCCCATCATATTAGGACCAATATTATAACCAAAGCAAATATCATGCTGTTCTAAAAGACTCTCAAAATAGTATAAGTGAAGCATGAGATATCAATAGTTTCTACAAAATAAAACCACCGCCGTGCTCTAAAAAGATATAAGTGAAGCACTAGAGCAAAATTATCTAGCTCAAAAGATATAAGTGAAGCACATAGAGTATTCTAATAAATTCCAATTCATGTGTATCTCTCCCAAAAGGTGTGTACAGCAAGGATTATTGTGGTAAACTAAAATGCAAAGGCTCATATCATACAAGACGCTCCAAGCAAAATACATCATGTGGTGAATAAAAATATAGCTCCAAGTAAAGTTACCGATAAACGAAGACGAAAGAGGGGATGCCTTCCGGGCCATCCCCAAGCTTAGGCTTTTGGTTGTCCTTGAATTATCTTGGGGTGCCATGGGCATCCCCAAGCTTATGCTCTTGCCACTCCTTATTCCATTGTCCATCAAATCTTTACCCAAAACTTGAAAACTTCACAATACAAAACTCAACAGAAAATCTCATGAGCTCTATTAGTGCAAGAAAGAAAAACCACCACTTAAGGTACTGTAATGAACTCATTCTTCATTTATATTGGTGTTAAACCTACTGTATTCCAACTTCTCTATGGTTCATACCCCCCGATACTAGCCGTAGATTCATCAAAATAAGCAAACAACACACGAAAAACAGAATCTGTCAAAAACAGAACAGACTGTAGCGATCTGTAACTTTCAAATACTTATGGAACTCTAAAAATCCTACCAAAATAGGAAGTCCTTGTAAATTTGAATATTGATCTACTGCAAAAATAATCAACTAAAAATCACGTTTCTGTGATTTATTAAAATTATTCTCGTGCGTGCAAAAGTTTCTGTTTTTCAGCAAGATCAAATTAACTATCACCGTAGGTTATCCTATAGGTTCTACTTGGCACAAACACTAATTAAAACATAAAACCGCATATCAACATAATCTATATGAATTATTTATTACTAAACAGGAACAAAAAGCAAGGAACAAAAATAAAATTGGGTTGCCTCCCAACAAGCGCTATCGTTTAACGGCCCTAGCTAGGCATAAAAGGGAGAATAGATCTAAGCATTGCCATCTTTGGTATTCAACTCATAAGTGGCTCTCATAATAGATTCATAAGGTAATTTGATTTTATTTCTAGGAAGGTGTTCCATGCCTTTTCTTAATGGAAATTGGAATCTAATATTTCCTTCCTTCATATCAATAATTACACCAATCGTTCTAAGGAAAGGTCTACCAAGAATAATAGGACATGAAAGATTGCAATCTATATCAAGAACGATAAAATCTACGGGCACATAATTCCTATTTGCAACAATAAGAACATCATTAATCCTTCCCATAGGTTTCTTAATAGTGGAATCCACAAGGTGCAAGTTTAAAGAGCAATCATCAAATTCACGGAAACCTAGCACATCACATAAAGTTTTTGGTATCGTAGAAACACTAGCACCCAAATTACACAAAGCATAGCATTCATGATATTTAATTTTAATTTTAATAGTAGGTTCCCACTCATCATAAAGTTTTCTAGGGATAGAAACTTCCAATTCAAGTTTTTCTTCATAAGATTGCATCAAAGCATCAACAATATGTTTGGTAAAAGCTTTATTTTGACTATAAGCATGATGAGAGTTGAACACAGATTGCAACAAGGAAATACAATCTATTAAAGAACAATTATCATAATTAAATTCCTTGAAATCCAAAATAGTGGGTTCATTGCTATGTGAAGTTTTGATCTCTCCAATCCCACTTTTACCAAATTTAGCATCAAGATCTAAAAACTCCGAATCATTGGGACGCCTTTTAACTAAAGTTGACTCATCTCCAGTCCCATTATTATCAAGATTCATATTGCAAAACAAAGATTTAACAGGGGACACATCAATCACTTTTAGATCTTCATCATTATTTCCCTCTAACCCTTCTGGTTTCGCGGCCATCTTATTAACTAAGGTGGCTTGCTTATCAGAAATTTGGGCTATTGATTTTTCAAGATGAGCAATCTGAGAATTCAAACCATAAAATTCCTTAGACATATCATCCGGCTCTTTATTCATGCATTCTATAAAGCTTTTTTGTTCTTTAAGATCGTTTCTAAAGAAATTATTATGCGCAAATTGTAAAGTCATAAAGCTTCTAACATTGCTTTAGATCTCTTCCAACCTTCTAATGTGAAGATAGGCGTTTTTAGGCAAGGCCATAAGGGCAAACAGATACACTAGATACAAGCAAAAGAAAAGAGGCGAACGGAAAAGAGAGGGCGAATAAAATGGCAAGGGTGAAGTGGGGGAGACGAAAACGAGAGGCAAATGGCAAATAATGTAATGCGAGGAAGATGAGTTTGTGATGGGTACTTGGCATGTCTTGACTTGAGCGAAGACCTCCCCGGCAACGGCGCTAGAAATCCTTCTTGCTTCCTCTTGAGCACTGCATTGGTTTTCCCTTGAAGAGGAAAGGGTGATGCAGCAAAGTAGCGTAAGTATTTCCCTTGGTTTTTGAGAACCAAGGTATCAATCCAGTAGGAGGCTTCACGCAAGTCCCTCGTACCTACACAAACAAATAAGAACCTCTCAACCAACGCGATAAAGGGGTTGTCAATCCCTTCACAGCCACTTGCAAAAGTGAGATCTGATAGAGATAATAAGATAAGATAAATATTTTTGGTATTTTTATGAGATAGATTGGAAAGTAAAGATTGTAAAATAAAATAGATCGGAAACTTATATGATAGAAAATAGACCCGGGGGCCATAGGTTTCACCAGTGGCTTCTCTCAAGATAGCATAAGTATTACGGTGGGTGAACAAATTACTGTCAAGCAATTGATAGAAAAGTGCATAGTTATGATAATATCTAGGCATGATCATGTATATAGGCATCACATCCGCGACAAGTAGACCGACTCCTGCCTGCATCTACTACTATGACTCCACACATCGACCGCTATCCAGCATGCATCTAGAGTATTAAGTTCATAAGAAGAAAGTAACACATTAGGCAAGATGACATGATGTAGAGGGATAAACTCAAGCAATATGATATAAACCCCATCTTTTTATCCTCGATGGCAACAATACAATACGTGCCTTGCTGCCCCTGCCGTCACTGGGAAAGGACACCACAAGATTGAACCCAAAGCTAAGAACTTATCCCATGGCAAGAAAGATCAATCTAGTAGGCCAAACCAAACTGATAATTCGAAGAGACTTGCAAAGGTAACCAATCATACAAAAAGAATTCAGAGGAGATTCAAATATTTCTCATAGATAAACTTGATCATAAACCCACAATTCATTGGATCTCGACAAACACACCGCAAAAAGAGTTACATCGAATAGATCTCCAAGAAGATCGAGGAGAAATTTGTATTGAGATTCAAAGAGAGAGAAGAAGCCATCTAGCTAATAACTATGGACCCGAAGGTCTGTGGTAAACTACTCACAACTCATCGGAGATGCTATGGTGTTGATGTAGAAGCCCTCCGTGATCGATTCCCCCTTCGGCGGAGCGCCGGAAAAGGCCCCAAGATGGAATCTCACAGGTACAGATTTTATTCTATATAAATTTTTGAACTCTCATGCTTCACTTATATTATTTTGAGAGTCTTTTTAAACAGCATGGTAATTTGCTTTGGTTGTAAATTAGTCCTAATATGATAGGCATCCAAGAAAGGTATAATAAAAACTTTCATATAAAGTGCATTGAATACTATGAGAAGTTTGATTCCTTATGATTGTTTTGAGATATAAAGATGGTGATATTAGAGTCATGCTAGTGAGTAATTGTGAATTGGAGAAATACTTGTGTTAAGGTTTGTGATTCCCGTAGCATGCACATATATGGTGAACCGTTATGTGATGAAGTCGGCGCATGATTTATATATTGATTGTCTTCCTTATGAGTGGCGGCCGGGGATGAGCGATGGTCTTTTTCTGCCAATCTATCCCCCTAGGAGCATGCGAGAGTAATTTGTTTCAATAACTAATAGATTTTTAGATTTTTGCGATAAGTATGTGAGTTCTTCATGACTAATGTTGAGTCCATGGATTATACACACTCTCACCCTTCCACCGTTGCTAGCCTCTCTAGTACCATGCAACTTTCGCCGTTACCATACACCCACCATATACCTTCCTCAAAACAGCCACCATACCTACCTATTATGGCATTTCCATAGCCATTCCGAGATATATTGCCATGCAACTTTCTAGCGTTCCGTTTATTATGACACGCTTCATCATTGTCATATTGCTTTGCATGATCATGTAGTTGACATCGTACTTGTGGCAAATCCACCATTCATAATTCTTTCATGCATGTCACTCTTGACACATTTCACATCCCAGTACACCACCAACGGCATTCATATAGAGTCATATTTTGTTCTAAGTATCGAGTTGTAATTCTTGAGTTGTAAGTAAATAAAAGTGTGATGATTTTCATCATTAGAGCATTGTCCCATGTGAGGAAAGGATGCTAGATACAATGATTCCCCCACAAGTCGGGATGATACTCCAGACAAAAAAAGAGGCAAAAAAGAGAGAAGGCCCAAAATAAAAAATGAGAGAAAAGAGAGAAGGGGCAATGTTACTATCCTTTTACCACACTTGTGCTTCAAAGTAGCACCATGATCTTCATGATAGAGAGTATCCTATTTTGTCACTTTCATATACTAGTGGAAATTTTTCTTTATAGAACTTGGCTTGTATATTCCAATGATGGGCTTACTCAAATTGCCCTAGGTCTTCGTGAGCAAGCGAGTTGGATGCACACCGACTTAGTTTCTTTTTGAGCTTTCATAAACTTATAGCTCTAGTGCATCCGTTGCATGGAAATCCCTACTCACTCACATTAATATCTATTGATGGGCATCTCCATAGCCTGTTGATATGCCTAGTTGATGTGAGACTATCTCCTTCTTTTTGTCTTCTCCACAACCACCATATTCTATTCCACCTATACTGCTATGTACATGGCTCACGCTCATGTATTGTGCGAAAGTTGAAAAAGTTTGAGAACACCAAAAGTATGAAACAATTACTTTGCTTGTCATCGGGGTTGTGCATGATTTGAATATTTTTTGTGATGAATATGGAGCATAGACAGACTATATGATTTTGTAGGGATAGCTTTCTTTGGCCATGTTATTTTAAGAAGACATAATTGCCTTGTTAGTATGCTTGAAGTATTATTGTTTTTATGTCAATATTAAACTTTTGTTTTGAATCTTATGGATCTAACCATTCATGCCATAATAAAGAAAATTACATGGATAAATATGTTAGGTAGCATTCCACATCAAAAATTCTATTTTATCATTTACCCACTCGAGGACGAGCATGAATTAAGCTTGGGGATGCTTGATACGTCTCCAATGTATCTATAATTTTTGATTGTTCCATGCTATTATATTATCTGTTTTGGATGTTTTATAAGCATTAATATGCTATTTTATAGTATTTTTGGGACTAACATATTAACCTAGAGCCCAGTGCCAATTTCTCCTTTTTCCTTGTTTTTAAGCTTTGCAGAGAAGGAATTCCAAACGGAGTCCAAACGGAATAAAACCTTCACGATGATTTTTCTTGGACCAGAAGACACCCAGGAGACTTGGAGATCAAGTCGGAAGCGCCACGAGGCGGCCACAAGAGGGGAGGGCGCACCCAGGGGGTTGGGCGCGCCCCCTGCCTTGTGGGCCCCTCGTGACTCCCATGACCTAATTCTTTGTCCTATATATTCACATATATCCTTGAACCACTAGAAGCATCCACAAAAATATTTTTCCACCGCTGCAACCTTCTGTACCTGTGAGATCCCATCTATGGGACTTTTCCAACATCCTGCCGGAGGGGGATTCGATCATGGAGGGCTTCTACATCAACTCTATTGCCCTTTTGATAAAGCGTGAGTAGTTTACCTTAGACCTAGGTGTAACGCCCCGAGATTGATGCTCCAGATGCCTTCTTTTTATTTTAGTTGTTGCCGTGTGTTTTTTATGTTTGTTGCATTATCATAATTGTTTTGCATATATCATTCCTATATGTTATGCCATGATCATGTTGAGTGTCTTGTCATATTTTGCTTTTTGCATCATGTTCTTCATCGGTTATATTGTATTGTCATGCCTCTCTCTTGTCTTATTGCTTCTGGTCATTCATGTTGTTGCCATGAGTATCATGTGCATTGCACTCATACTTATGTTACATGTCACTTTCATGTTGTGTGTGCATCAGCCCTAGCTCTCTCTCTCAAGCCATGCCCATGTATCATCACCTCTCCCTTCCTTCTTCCTTCATGTTTTTCCAAGTGACATTGTTTCCACCTCTATTCATGTTCATTTATTTCCTGATGATCTTACTCCATGCCTTATACCTCTCTCTCAAATATTATCCATTTTGGAGTTGTTTTGGTTGGGTTCAAAAATGGCTCAAGTTTGAATTTAATTCAAACTTGAATTATTTTTCTACCTCTAAAAATGCCCAAAGGAATTTTATCAAATAGAGCATAATTCCAGGAGCATGAGGATACTCTTATATCTGCCAAATTCATCTCCTACCTCCCTAGCCTTTTCCTTTTCTTCAGCTGCGAATTTCAAATTTACAGAATTAAGAAGAAAAGGTAAAGCCCTCCCAGTGCAGCCACTTGGGCCTTTTCCTCACCCGCAGCCCGACCAAGCCTAGAAGCAGCTCCAGCACAGCCCACCTGGCCCAACTCTGTTCACGGCCACCTGCCCCGTTGCGTCGCTGTCTCTGTTCCAGAGACAGAGCGCTCGCGCTCGCACCGTGAGCTTCACGGATGCCGAGGTAGCGCCGTCTTCTCCCCCTCCTTTTAAGCCAATAGCCTCTCCCTAGGGTTTCCCCTTCTCCCTCTCAATCTCCTCCGCCGCCGCCAGCCAGGAGGGCAGCTCCTCCCCGCTCTATCTCCTCCCTGCAGCCACCATGGCCGGCCCAAGCAAGATCTCATCACCAGAGTAGGAGCATCGCCGGCCTCCCCTCCATCGACCCCGAGCACCACAGCGCCTCCCCGAGTCCGTTCTGATGCCGATCCAAGCCCGAGGATGCCTTCCCGACGCCCTCTTCGTCCTCTACTTCGTCTTCTTCACGGACAGCAAGTCCACCGGAGTTCCTCGCCTCATCTCCGTCGATATTCTGCATTCCCGGACGCATCCTCATGTCACAGGTATACTAGGTATACCCAACTCCAACCCTGATCTTTTCCATCGCGATTCGACCTCCGGAGTCGTTGCTAGATCTATGACATCTTCGTGTTCTCGGTGTTCCGATGAGTTCTGAATTTTGTTGTGTAATTGCAGTAGTCGTCGTGGTTCCTCGCGCTTTACCCCCGCTCTGGATCCTGTCTCGCACACGCCGCCCCCGTCGCCTCTCCGTTCGATCTGTCGTCACCAAAATCCCCACGGTGAGCAGACGCGTCTCCTAGCTCCTTCCTGTCATCGTTTCTTAGTGTACGCGACGCATGCATCATATTGAGGCACGGTTGCCGTGCTCTCACGCCAGCGCCCGAGCGCAAGCTCGTGGAGCTTCTGATCTTGCCTCCATCCTACCACGCACACACACGCATCAGCACCTCCGCTATTACACGCTCGTGAGCTCAAGCAATCCCCACGCCCCTCCTTGCAATGTCTCTGTTCCAGCCAACAACCATGGCCATGATCTCTGAACTCTTGCACATGGCTGCCCCTTGCTGAACCATAGATGCACTACACGTACACCCACACTTCCACACGTGCACGCGAGCACCCCCGCGCGGCCCCAAGGTGCCCAGGTTTTCCTTTGTTGATCTCCTTTGTGAGCACAGCCAAGGTCGGCCCCTTTGTTATGTTGTTTGGTCAGGTTCGCTTGAGCTAGTGGTTCACCTCGTGCTCTTCTATTAGTTGTACACGAATTTAGTCCAGCTCCTACTGGTTAACCTAGCTCGTTGACAACTAGGCGACCAGGGTTCAAATCCCCATGGCCGCATCCTTTTTCTGCAATTTTGCATCTTAAAAGGATCGGCTCTTATTCTCTGTAAATTGCCTTTGGGATGATTTGGAGCATCATCCCCTCGATTATCCTCTGGATAGTTATGTTCAGCTACACCAAGAGGACCTGGGTTCAATCCCAGCGCCCCCCTTTTTCTTTTTATGTTGTTTCTATTAATTCACAGACACGCACAACTGTTTCCTGTCGGACCAAGCACTCCTCGTGCCATAAACACTCATCCATTGCAGTGGTCAGCACTTCAGTTTTGGTCCTGGTCGCGATGCCCATATGCGTTATCTCCTATCGACCTCCCTTTGTATCACGGTCACATAGCTAGCCTAGTGGCTTGCACAGCCACTATCCATGCGAGGGGTCGGGGGTTGGAGTCTGAGGCGCCCCAATTTTTGCTCTGTTTTTTCCCTTATTGGTGCACGGGCACTCACTCAGCACTCACTCGGGCCAAGTCCTCCTGGGCCGCTGCAGGTTGCTGCAATCTGACCCGCGTTTGGTTTTTCCATCTCAGAGTTTTTCTCTATTTTCAGTGCATGCATAATTACAGAAATGCCATCATTTTGAATTGTTAATAACTAAATATCCATGCATCCAAATGAAACATGTCATATATGCATATGATAACCCACAAGTATAGGGGATCGCAATAGTTTTTGAGGGTAGAGTACTCAACCCAAATTTATTGATTCGACACAAGGGGAGCCAAAGAATATTCTCAAGTATTAGCAGTTGAGCTATCAAGTCAACCACACATGGATAACTTAGTATCTGCAGCAAAGTATTTAGTAGCAAAGTAGTATGATAGTAATGGTAACAGTGGCAAAAGTAACGATAGCAGTTTTGTAGTAGTTGTAACAGTAGCAACGGAAAAGCAAATAAGCGAAGCACAATATGTGAAAAGCTCGTAGGCATTGGATCATTGATGGATAATTATGTTGGATGTGATTCCTCATGTAATAAGTATAACATAGGGTGACACAGAACTAGCTCCAGTTCATCAATGTAATGTAGGCATGTATTCTGAACATAGTCATACGTGCTTATGGGAAAGAACTTGCATGACATCTTTTGTCCTACCCTCCCGTGGCAGTGGGGTCCTAGTGGAAACTAAGGTATATTAAGGCCTCCTTTTAATAGAGAACCGGACCAAAGCATTAACACATAATGAATACATGAACTCCTCAAACTACGGTCATCACCGAGAAGTATCCCGATTATTGTCACTTCAGGGTTGACGGATCATAACACATAATAGGTGACTATAGACTTGCAAGATAGGATCAAAAACTCACATATATTCATGAAAACATAATAGGTTCAGATCTGAAATCATTGCACTTGGGCCCTAGTGACAAGCATTAAGCATAGCAAAGTCATAACAACATCAATCTCAGAACATAGTGGATACTAGGGATCAAACCCTAACAAAAATAACTTGATTACATGGTAAATCTCATCCAACCCATCACCGTCCAGCAAGCCTATGATGGAATTACTCACGCACGGCGGTGAGCATCATGAAATTGGTGATGGACGATGGTTGATGATGACGATGACAACGAATCCCCCTCTTCGGAGCCCTGAACGGACACCAGATCAGCCCTCCCGAGAGAGATTAGAGCTTAGAGGCGGCTCTGTATCGTAAAACACGATGAAACTTTCTCTCTAATTTTTTTCTCCGTGAAACGGAATATATAGAGTTAGAGTTGAGGTCGGTGGAGCATTAGGGGGCCCACAAGACAGGGGGGCGCGCCCAGGGGGAGGGGGCGCGCCCCCCACCCTCGTGGACAGGGTGTGGCCCCCCTAGCCTTGATTCTTTCGCCAGTATTTTTTATATTTTCCAAAAGTTATCTCCGTGGATTTTCAGGTCATTCCGAGAAATTTTGTTTTCTGCACAATAAACAACACCATGCCAGTTATGCTGAAAACGGCGTCAGTCCAGGTTAGTTTCATTCAAATCATGCAAGTTAGAGTCCAAAACAAGGGCAAAAGTGTTTGGAAAAGTAGATACGTTGGAGACGTATCAGCATCATGCTCAGATTTTCCTGTACTTTCATATTATGCAACTTCCATCCATGTTTAAAATGTTTAAACTTGTTGTTTGACTAATTTTGCATGAATGACATGTTAAATTGGTTTATTTCATAACTTAATAACCATAGCTCCAAATTTAATAAACTTTATATGTAAATGGGCTAGAAAAATGCATAGATTAACTAGGTGCACTTACTTTTGCTATTTAACAACTCTAAAATACGGTTTAGGCTGAACAGGAGCAAATCTGAAATATGCATATGGGGAGTTTCTGGAATTGTTGTTTGTTGATCCGGCCTCATTTAAACTTGCCTAAATTGTTAGCTTACTTATGCTTCACCTCTTGCCATGTTTAACAATATTTAATGTTGTTTGGTACATAAACGAGAGAGAACTAAATAATTGTTGTGGTGTGTCGTTAATATGCAACTCGTTGCATATTGAGCTCCACTTAACTTGTAGTATTGTTTGTTGCACTTTGCCATGCCATGCCTCATTAAAATGGACATGCATCATACTTGATTGTGCATCATGCCATGTTTATGTGATGGTTGGTTACCATGTTTTCTTCTTTCCGGATGTGCTTCTTCCCGATAGTTCCTATTTTGTTACGATCGTGAGGATCCGTTCGTCTACGCTTGGTTCATCTTCGCCCGTTCGTCTTCTTCATGGACTCCTTCTTCCTAGCGGGATTTCAGGCAAGATGACCGTTACCCTGGATCTCACTACTATCATTGCTATGCTAGTTCTCTCGATGCTATCTCTGTGTCGTGCTTCCTACCACTTGTTTATCAGGCCTCCCAAATTGCCATGTCAGCCTCTAACCTTTTTCACCCTTCCTAGCAAACTGTTGTTTGGCTAAGTTATCGCTTTTGCTCAGCCCCTTTATAGTGTTGTTAGTTGCAGGTGAAATGGAAGATTGCTCCATGCTGGAACATGATTATCTTGGGATATCACAATATCTCTTATTTAATTAATGCATCTATATACTTGGTAAAGGGTGGAAGGCTCGGCCTTATGCCTAGTGTTTTGTTCCACTCTTGCCGCCCTAGTTTTCGTCATACCGGTGTTATGTTCCTTGATTTTGCGTCCCTAACACGGTGAGGGGTATGGGACAATCTTGATAGTTTGCTTTGAATAAAACTCTTCCTGCAAGGCCCAACCTTGGTTTTACCATTTGCCTAATAACAACTTAAACGTAATAGGGGATTTCCTCCGGACCCCTAGTATTTTTAATCAACCCCCCGGGCCAGTGCTCTTCTGAGTGTTAGTCCAAACCGTCAACGGCCGGTGACCGCCAGGGGCAACTCTGGATTTCGCCTACTGGAAGTTTGGACAATCCGGTGTGCCCTGAGAACGAGATACGCGCGGCTCCTATCGGGATTTGTCTGCACATTCGGGCGGTCTTGCTGGTTTTGTGTTACCATTGTCGAAATGTCTTGTGCACCGGGACCCCGAGTCTGATCGAATGTCCCGTGATGGAGGATTGTATCTGCGGATCATGAGTTATAATGGGCTAACTTGGGACACCCCTGTAGGGTTAAACTTTTGAGAGTTGTGCCCGCGGTTATGTGGTAGATGGGAATTTGTTAACATCCGGTTGTAGAGAACTTGACACCAGACTCGAATTAAAATACCCAACCGCATGTGTAACCGTGATGGTCTCTTTTCGAGTGGGTCGAGAAGAGAACACGGTGATGTTATGTTTGAATGTAAGTAGTTTAGGATCACTTCTTGATCATTATTAGTTGGCAACCGTTTGCATAGCTTCTCACCTTATTCTTGTATTCGTAAGTTAGCCACCATATCATGCTTAGTCACTGCTGCAACCTCACCACTTATCCATTCCATCCCCTTTAAGCTTTGCTAGTCTTGATACCCATGGTAATGGGGTTGCTGAGTCCTTGTGGCTCACAGATTACTACAACAACAGTTGCAGGTACAGGTAATGCGATGATCATGACGTGAGAGCGATGCTTGGTTGTTTTGAGTTCTTCTTCTGCTTCGTCGTTGAGGGGATAGGTTCCTGGTCGGCAGCCTGGGCTAGCAGGGTGGATGTCATTTGAGTTTCTATTTGTGTTCCATCCGTAGTCGGATGTTCCTCTTATGTATGATGTTGTTGTATTCATGTGGCATTGTATGCCACTTGTATGTATCGCCAACTATTATGTAATGGTACGGTGTAATGATATCCACCTTGCAAAAGCATCTCCAATATGCACTTCTATCCTTGGTGGGACCTTCGAGTTCCTTTAGGATAGGGTCACATATTGGGCATTACAAGTTGGTATCAGAGCGTCGACCGACTATAGGATCCCCCTTAAGTGTTCGTAGGATGGCCATTGTTGAGTCTAGAAGAAAACTATTTTCGGAGTCTAGTTATATCGGAGAGTAGGAATTCTTTTTACGCCTCAGCCCCTTCATTGCTCTGGTGAGGAATCTTGATGTGGATGTTTTGATATGCTCCTCTTCTCCTTCAAATTTTCTAAGGATCACGCGGTTAGATTTCCGATCGTTGGTTCTCAGCTCTTTTCATCTGGTGCATTTCTCATCAAGTTGACTCAACCCTCTTGGTATTTTGTAAGATCAATCCTCATTTCTTTCTCGGATAGGGAGGCAATGCCGTCTGAAGAGAGACAATGTCGTCCTTAGTTGTTTTCTTTTTCCCACCCACCCACCCTTTTTCTTCTCAGAGCCGGAGTACGTAATCGAGTATCCATCCTACTCGTGTGAAGCCTTTGCATTCTTTCCTCAGTTTTTTCAACCGGTGTTTTTCTCTTGAAGTTATTCGTCGTTTTCCCCTTCCAAGTTTCCTTTGTTTTTTACCACCCTCCCACTCCTTCTATTTCTGGAGTCTGAGTCTCTTAGAGCATCAATTTCATTCGTGCGGAGCCTCTTCAGTCTTCTCTCAATTATCACAACCGGAAAATTCTTGTTTCATTCGACATTCTTCATCGCTTTTTCTTTTCCGGTGGACTCAATTCAAGTTTTTCGGATTGATCATATTCTTTGTCTTGGCTTAGATGTTTCCCCTTGCTCATTCGCCTCTCGCCATTTAATCATTCCGTAGTGCGGAAGACATCTTAGGAGATTCGTTTGTGTTCCAATTAATTCGAGGTTGTCACCTCATTCAAATATTTCAATTTTTCCGGTGCATCATCTATCTCTTCAACAATCCTTTTTCAACGGTGTTTTATTTTAGTGGGCCCTAACCCACATGTCTTTTCCCAGGATCTTACCTGACTCTTCTAATTATGCCGGAGTTATTCTCAAATTCTTTTCAAAGTGTGACATAAGAATGGATTCCATCAGTCACATGCCTTCTCTAAGATAGCTGTCAAATTCTTTTCATCTTTGGTTCAACCCTTCCTCTTTTCATTCTCCCGGAGTATCTCAGTAATTTTGGTGGTGTTTCTCGTCGTCATTTGAAGATCTAAGAAGAGTTTCTCTTAAATTTTCTCCATTCTCCCGAAGATTCGCGTTTCTAGTTTCTTGTTATCCTCTCGAATTATTCCGTTTGTCAGAAATTCTTTCCTTGCTAATCCGGAGTATTTCAGAAATTGTTTTTATATTTCATTGCATCGAAGGGCATCATTCCAGAAGAATTCTTTGTCCTCACATTCCAGCTATCATTATCCAATTATCCCGGTGCATCTGTCAAGTATTCTTTAATCAGCTCCATATCTCTTCCTTGTTTTGCATCTAGATCCCCTCAAGCATATTTGTTCTTCTAATTCTTTCCGGTGATTCATTCTCTTTCATCAGTCATTTTTGAATTCTTATGGTGGTTCCTTCGGTATTCCTCTTCCTTTGTCACCATATCAATTCATTCATTCTTTCCAATCCTACCGGTGGTTCATGAAGACTTTATCAAGTTTTGGGTTATATCCCCCTTAATCCTTTTCAACAAGGCTAAGTAGTATGCAAAATCCATTGCTTCTCATCAGTTTAATTGGTGGAGGATAAGTATAACATAATTCTTATTCTTCTTTCATCAAGTTGATTAATCCCTTCCTTCGGAGTTTGTTCTAGATGAATAAATTCTAGTTCCAAGTGTTTTCATCTTTTCTTTTCCGGAGTTCAAAATTTCCTTGCCCATCTCGTCGGAACCTCCATGTAAATCACCGCAAGGCTTGAATCTTATTCTTTTCATTATTCAATTCTATCTCATCATCCTTTTGTCACCGGAGTTCTTCATGGTGATTCTTCATGATTTAAATAATTCTTCAAGAGTTCATCAAGATTCTTGTTGGAGGAGCTCAATTATTATCATTCTTGCATCTCGAAGTGCAATTAATTCTCCGTATTCTTTTGAGGTGGAGTTTTGCATTTCTTTGTTCTTCTCAGCTATTCAAGCATTCACTTGTCGCATAAAAGTGGGTTTGGAGTGGTCATGACTTTAGTTTGGTCCCACTATTTTGGAAGAGTGTCAACTTCGCATGCATGTGGACCGTATTGAGAATATGTTTTGTGATAGCTATAATGTTGAATTTTCTTATGATCCTACATGTAATTATTATGAGAGAGTAAAATATGGTTGTAGAAATTTTCATGTTACTAATTTACCTCTCTTCATGTTGAGATTGCTATTGTCTCTTTCTTCTTCCTTGCATATTCTAGTTTTTGCTTGCCTTGATAATTTGTTTGCTTATAAAATGCCTATGCTTAGGAAGTATGTTAGACTTAGATGTGTTTGTCACATGTTTCATGATGCTCCCTTTGTGCTTCAATTCTTCTCTTTTATGTGAGCATCATTGAAATTATCAATGCCTAGCTAAAAGGCTTTAAAGAAAAGTGCTTGTTGGGAGACAACCCAATATTTTTCCTTGTTGTTTTACAATAAATAAATCATCTATCCTCTGGTTAGATGTGTTTTTGTGTTTTAATTAGTGTCTGTGCCAAGTAAGACCTTTGGGCTGGCTTACGGTGATAGTTGTTTTGATCTTGCTGAAAAACAGAAAATTTTGTGCCTGGAAAAATAATTTTTATAATTCACAGAAGTGTGATTTTGATATGATTGTTTTTGCACAAGATTGGTACACAAATTTCCCTGGTTTTCCTAATTTTTCAGAATTTTTGTAGTTACAGAAGTATTCGAGAGTTACAGATTTCTACAGACTGTTCTGTTTTTGATAGATTATGTTTTCCATGTGTTGTTTGCTTACTTTGATGAATATATGGATAGTATCGGGGGGTATGAACCATGGAAAAGTTGGAATACATTAGATATTACACCAATATAAATAAATAATGAGTTCACAGCAGTACCAAAAGTGGTGATTTTTTTTCTTATACTAACGGAGCTTATGAGATTTTCTGTTGAGTTTTGTGTTGTGAAGTTTTCAAGTTTTGGGTAAGGATTTGATGGACTATGGAATAAGGAGTGGCAAGAGCCTAAGCTTGGGGATGCCCAAGGCACCCCAAGGTAATATTCATGGACAACCAAGAGCCTAAGCCTGGGGATGCCCCGGAAGGCATCCCCTCTTTCGTCTTCGTCTATGGGTAACTTCACTTGAGACTATATTTTTATTGACCACATGATATGTGTTTAGCTTGGAGCGTCTTGTATGATTTGAGTCTTTGATTTTTAGTTTGCCACAATCATCCTTGCTGTACACACCTTTTGCGAGGGACATGGCTGAATCGTGATTTATTAGAATACTCTAAGTGCTTCACTTATATCTTTTGAGCTAGGCAATATTGCTCTAGTGCTTCACTTATATCTTTTAGAGCACGGAGGTTGTTTTATTTTATAGAAATTTGTGAACTCTCATGCTTCACTTATATTACTTTGAGAGTCTTTTTAAATAGCATGGTAATTTGCTTTGGTTATAAATTTAGTCCTAATATGATAGACATCCAAGAAAGGTATAATAAAAACTTTCATATAAAGTGCATTGAATACTATGAGAAGTTTGATTCCTTATGATTGTTTTGAGATATAAATATGGTGATATTAGAGTCATGCTAGTTGGTAATTGTGAATTGGAGAAATACTTGTGTTAAGGTTTGTGATTCCCGTAGCATGCACGTATGGTGAACCGTTATGTGATAAAGTCGGAGCATGATTTATTTATTGATTGTCTTCCTTATGAGTGGCGGTCGGGGATGAGCGATGGTCTTTTCCTGCCAATCTATCCCCCTTGGAGCATGCGCATAGTACTTTGTTTCAATAACTAATAGATTTTTGCAATAAGTATGTGAGTTCTTCATGACTAATGTTGAGTCCATGGACTATACGCACTCTCACCCTTCCACCGTTGCTAGCCTCTCTAGTACCATGCAACTTTCGCCGGTACCATACACCCACCATATACCTTCCTCAAAACTTCCACCATACCTACCTATTATTGCATTTCCATAGCCATTACGAGATATATTGCCATGTAAATTTCCACCGTTCTGTTTATTATGACACGCTTCATCATTGTCATATTGCTTTGCATGATCATGTAGTTGACATCGTACTTGTGGCAAAGCCACCATTCATAATTCTTTCATACATGTCACCCTTGAGACATTGCACATTCGAGTACACCACCAGAGGCATTCATATAGAGTCATATTTTGTTTTAAGTATCAAGTTATAATTCTTGAGTTGTAAGTATATAAAAGTGTGATGATTTTCATTATTAGAGCATTGTCCCATGTGAGGAAAGGATGATTGATACAATGATTCCCCCACAAGTTGGTATGACACTCGGACGAAAAAAAGAGGCAAAAAAAGATAGAAGGCCCAATTTAAAAAAATAGAGAAAAGAGAGAAGGGCAATGTTACTATCCTTTTACCACACTTGTGCTTGAAAGTAGCACCATGATCTTCATGATAGAGAGTCTCCTATTTTGTCACTTTCATATACTACTGGGAAGTTTTTATTATAGTTGGTATCAGAGCCTCGACCGACCATAGGAGCCCCCTTGAGTGTTCGTAGCATGGCCGTTGTTGAGTCTAGAAGAAAACGGTTTTCAGAGTCTAGTTATATCGGAGAGTAGGAATTCTTTTTACTCCTCATCCCCTTCGTCGCTCTGGGGAGGAATCTTGACATAGGTGTTTTGATATGCTCCTCTTCCCCTTCAAATTTTCTTAGGATCACGCGGTTAGATTTCCGATCGTTGGTTCTCAGCTCTTTTCATCTGGTGCATTTCTCGTCAAGTTGACTCGACCCTCTTGGTATTTTGCAATATCAATCCTCAGTTCTTTCTCGGACGGGGAAGCAATGTCATCTGAAGAGAGACAATGTCGTCCTCAGTTGTTTTCTTTTTCCCACCCACCCACCCTTTTTCTTCTCAAAGCCGGAGTACGTAATCGAGTATCCATCCTACTCGTGTGAATCCTTTGCATTCTTTCCTCAATTATTTCAATAGGTGTTTTTCTCTTAAAGTTATTCGTCGTTTTCCCCTTCCAAGTTGCCTTTGTTTTTTCCCGCCCTCCCACCCCTTTTATTTCTGGAGTCTGAGTCTCTTTCGAGCATCAATTTCATTCGTGTGGAGCCTCGTCAGTCTTCCCTCAATTATCTCAACCGGCAAATTCTCGTTTCGTTCGACATTCTTCATCGCCTTTTCTTTTCCGGTGGACTCAATTCAAGTTTTTTGGATTGATCATATTCTTTGCCTTGGCTTAGATGTTTCCCCTTGCTCATTCGCCTCCCGCCATTTAATCGTTCCGTAGTGCAGAAGACATCTCAGGAGATTCGTTTGTGTTCCAATTAATTCGAGGTTGTCACCTCATTCAAATATTTCAATTTTTCTGGTGCATCATCTATCTCTTCAAAAATCCTTTTTTAACGGTGTTTTCTTTTAGTGGGCCCTAACCCACATGTATTTTCCCAGGATCTTACCTGACTCTTCTAATTATTCCGGAGTCACATGCCTTCTCTAAGATCACTGTCAAATTCTTTTCATCTTTGGTTCAACCCTTCCTCTTTTCATTCTCCCGGAGTATCTCAGTAATTTTGGTGGTGTTTCTCGTCGTCATTTGAAGATCGAAGAAGAGTTTCTCTTAAATTTTCTCCATTCTCCCGAAGATTCGCGGCTCTAGTTTCTTGTTATCCTCTCGAATTATTCCGTTTGTCAAAAATTCTTTCCTTACCCATCCGGAGTATTTCAGAAATTGTTTTTCTGTTTCATTGCACCGAAGGACATCATTCCAGAAGAATTCTACGTCCTCACATTCCAGCTATCGTTATCCAATTATCCCGGTGCATCTGTCAAGTATTCTTTAATCATCTCGTTATCTCTTCCTTCTTTTGCATCTAGATCCCCTCAAGCATATTTGTTCTTCTAATTCTTCCCGGTGATTCATTCTCTATCATCAGTCATTTTTGAATTCTTACGGTGGTTCCTTCAGTATTCCTCTTTCTTTGTCACCATTTCAATTCATTCATTCTTTGCAATCCTACCGGTGGTTCATGAAGACTTTATCAAGTTTTGGGTTATATCCCCCTTAATCCTTTTCAACAAGAATAAGTAGTATGCAAAATCCATTGCTTCTCATCAATTTAATTGGTGGAGGATAAGCATAACATAATTCTTATTCTTCTTTCGTCAAGTTGATTAATCCCTTCCTTTGGAGTTTGTTCTAGATGAATAAATTCTAGTTCCAAGTGTTTTCATCTTTTCTTTTCCAGAGTTCAAAATTTCGTCGGCCATCTCGTCGGAACCTCCATCTAAATCACCGCAAGGCTGGAATATTATTCTTTTCATTATTCAATTCTATCTTGTCATCCTTTTGTCACCGGAGTTCTTCATGGTGGTTCTTCATGATTTAAATCATTCTTCAAGATTTCATCAAGATTCTTATTGGAGGAGCTCAATTATTATTCTTCTTGCATCTCGAAGTGCAATTAATTCTCCGTATTCTTTAGAAGTGGAGTTTTGCATTTCTTTGTTCTTCTCAGCTATTCAAGCATTCAATTGTGGCATAAAAGTGGGTTTGGACAGGTCATGACTTTAGTTAATGTTGGTCCCACTATTTTGGAAGAGTGTCAACTTCGCATGCATGTGGACCGCATTGAGAATATGTTTTGTGATAGCTATATTGTTGAATTTTCTTATGATCCTACATGTGCTTATTATGAGAGAGTAAAATATGGTTGTAGAAATTTTCATGTTACTAATTTACCTCTGTTCATGTTGAGATTGCTATTGTCTCTTTCTTCTTCCTTGCATATTCTAGTTTTTGCTTGCCTTGATAATTTGTTTTCTTATAAAATTCCTATTCATAGGAAGTATGTTAGACTTTGATGTGTTTGTCACGTGTTTTATGATGCTCTCTTTGTGCTTGAATTCTTCTCTTTTATGTGAGCATCATTGAAATTATCAATGCCTAGCTAAAAGGCTTTAAAGAAAAGTGCTTGTTGGGAGACAACCCAATATTTTTCCTTGTTATTTTACAATAAATAAATCATCTAGCCTCTGGTTAGATGTGTTTTTGTGTTTTAATTAGTGTGTGTGCCAAGTAAGACCTTTGGGCTGGCTTACGGTGATAGTTGTTTTGATCTTGCTGAAAAGCAGAAACTTTTGCACCCAGAAAAATAATTTTTATAATTCACATAAGGGTGATTTTGATATAATTATTTTTGCACAAGATTGGTACACAAATTTCCCTGGTTTTCCTAATTTTTCAGAATTTTTGTAGTTACAGAAGTATTCGAGAGTTACAGATTGCTACCGACTGTTCTGTTTTTGATAGATTCTGTTTCCCATGTGTTGTTTGCTTACTTTCATGAATCTATGGATAGTATCGGGGGGTATGAACCATGGAAAAGTTGGAATACATTAGATATTACACCAATATAAATAAATATTGAGTTCACAACAGTAACAAAAGTGGTGATTTTTTTCTTATACTAACGGAGCTTATGAGATTTTCCGTTGAGTTTTGTGTTGTGAAGTTTTCAAGTTTTGGGTAAGGATTTGATGGACTATGGAATAAGGAGTGGCAAGAGCCTAAGCTTGGGGTTGCCCAAGGCACCCCAAGGTAATATTCATGGACAACCAAGAGCCTAAGCTTGGGGATGCCCCGGAAAGCATCCCCTCTTTCGTCTTTGTCTATCGGTAACTTCACTTGAGGCTATATTTTTATTGACCACATGATATGTGTTATGCTTGGAGCGTCTTGTATGATTTGAGTCTTTGCTTTTTAGTTTGCCACAATCATCCTTGCTGTACACACCTTTTGTGAGGGACACGGATGAATCGTGATTTATTAGAATACTCTAAGTGCTTCACTTATATCTTTTGAGCTAGGCAATATTGCTCTAGTGCTTCACTTATATCTTTTTAGAGCACGGCGATGGTTTTATTTTATAGAAATTTTTGAACTCTCATGCTTCACTTATATTATTTTGATAGTCTTTTTAAACAGCATGGTAATTTGCTTTGGTTATAAATTTAGTCCTAATATGATAGGCATCCAAGAAAGGTATAATAAAAGCTTTCATATAAAGTGCATTGAATACTATGAGAAGTTTGATTCCTTATGATTGTTTTGATATATAAAGATGGTGATATTAGAGTCATGCTAGTTGGTAATTGTGAATTGGAGAAATACTTGTGTTAAGGTTTGTGATTCCCGTGGCATGCACGTATGGTGAACCGTTATGTGATAAAGTCGGAGCATGATTTATTTATTGATTGTCTTCCTTATGAGTGGCGGTCGGGGATGAGCGATGGTCTTTTCCTGCCAATCTATCGCCCTAGGAGCATGTGCATTGTACTTTGTTTCAATAACTAACAAATTTTTGCAATAAGTATGTGAGTTCTTCATGACTAATGTTGAGTCCGTGGATTATACGCACTCTCACCCTTCCACCGTTGCTAGCCTCTCTAGTACCATGCAACTTTCGCCGGTACCATACACCCACCATATACCTTCCTCAAAACATCCACCATACCTACCTATTATTGCATTTCCATAGCCATTCCAAGATATATTGCCATGCAAATTTCCACCGTTCAGTTTATTATGACACGCTTCATCATTGTCATATTGCTTTGCATGATCATGTAGTTGACATCGTAGTTGTGGCAAAGCCACCATTCATAATTCTTTCATACATTTCACTCTTGAGACATTGCACATCCCAGTACACCACCAGAGGCATTCTTATAGAGTCATATTTTGTTTAAGTATTGAGTTATAATTCTTGAGTTGTAAGTAAATAAAAGTGTGATGATTTTCATTATTAGAGCATTGTCCCATGTGAGGAAAGGATGATGGATACAATGATTCCCCCACAAGTTGGGATGACACTCCGGACAAAAAAAAAAGAGGCAAAAAAAGAGAGAAGGCCCAAAATAAAAAAAATAGAGAAAAGAGAGAAGGGCAATGTTACTATCCTTTTACCACACTTGTGCTTCAAAGTAGCACCATAATCTTCATGATAGAGAGTCTCCTATTTTGTCACTTTCATATACTGCTGGGAATTTTTCATTATACTATTGCCCTTCCGATGAAGCGTGAGTAGTTTACCTTAGACCTAGGGGTACATAGTTAGTAGCTAGATGGCTTGTTCTCTCTCTTCGATTCGCAATACCATGTTCTGCTCGATGTTCTTGGATATCTATCCGATGTATTCTTCTTTTGTGGTGTGTTTGTCGAGATCCGATGAATTGTGGATTTATGATCAACTTATCTATGCTATTATTTGATTCTTCTCTGAATTTTTATATGCATGATTTGATATCTTTGTAATTCTCTTGGAACTATCGGTTTAGTTTGGCCAACTAGATTGGTTTTTCTTCCAATGGGAGAAGTGCTTAGCATTGGATTCAATATTGCAGTGTCCTTTCCCAGTGATACTAGGGGCAACAAGGCACATATTGTATTGTTGCCATCGGGGATAAAAAGATGGGGTTTACATCATATTGCTTGACTTTATTCCTCTACATCAGGTCTTCTTACTTAATGCATTACTCTATTCTTTGTGAACTTAATACTCTAGATGCAGGCAAGAGTCGGTCGATGTGTGGAGTAATAGTAGTAGATGCAGGCAGGAGCCAGTCTACTTGACACGAACATGATACCTATATTTCATAATCATTGCCTTAGATATCGTCATAACTTTGCACTTTTCTATCAATTGCTCGACAGTAATTTGTTCACCCACCATATTATTTGCTATTTTAAGAGAAGCCTCTAGTGAAACCTATGGTCCCCCGGTCTATTTTCCATCATACAAGTTTCCGATCTACTATTTTGCAATCTTTTAATTTCAGATCTATAAAACCAAAAATATTTACTTTATCTTTTGTTTAGTTTTATCTATCTCTATCAGATCTCACTTTTGCAAGTGACTGTGAAGGGATTGACAACCCCTTTATCGCGTTGGGTGCAAGTTGTTTGATTGTTTGTGCAGGTATTAGTGATTTGTGCGTTGTCTCCCACTGGATTGATACCTTGGTTCTCTAACTGAGGGACATACTTATCTTTACTTTGCTGCATCACCCTTTCCTCTTCAAGGGAAAACCAACGCAAGCTCAAGAAGTAGCAACCGACAAGTTTCCGACAAGCGTAGGGTATAAAAATCATGCAAAGATAGAATAAAACAAGGGAGATAGCATACACACATTCATCAACACCAAGTTATATTACACCAGAAGCCAAATGTAGTTCTAACGTAAGATGAATTTATCTTTCACATGGACTACATTGGCGGCGAGATGATGCAAGGAAATTAGTGCATGTGCTGGCCTTCTGTTCTATACATTTGGCCAACCCTTTCGGTGATGGGTGCGACGAGCTCTTCGACGGCCTTGGTGTCAGCTCCCTTCGGCAAGCTGGCGAAGACCTTGGTGAGATCAATTCCAGGATTTCGGTGCACCACTTTGACGAGCACGCTGAAGAGGACGTCCTGGCAAAGCCTGCAGGATTCACTGACAAGATATGCATCTTGAGTTTTGTGGTGCTTCTCCAATGCGTTGACAAGACTTTCAAAGAATAAAGTGAGTCTGGAGCTTGCAGCATACCTTTCATTGGTAGAGAAGCGGTATTCCGACAAGCCCATGGCAGATAGCCGTGCAGTGAGGTTATCCGCAATTGCCACTAGACGGTGAGTTCAAAGCTTGTAGGTTCCTTTGAGCTCGTTGAAAGTGTTTGTAGCACTCTCAAGCAAATCCTTCTCGTTCTGGAGGCCCTTCATCAAGATCTTCTCCCGCTCTTCGGCACCCTCAAGAGATTATTCCAAGGAAATCAGCCTCAGTTTGAGGTCATCAATAATGTCCTTAGCCTTGGCGAGTTCTTGGTTCTTGGCGGATATTGAGGTTTGCAGCTCTGCTAAGGCGTGAGCCGTCTTTTCTCTGTCTTCTTTGAGCGTCGAGACTTCCTTGTTGTTGACGGCAAGTTCTTCCTCAAGTTTCTTCACCTTGCCCTCCAGTACATTCTTGGTGGTCTCTGCAGTTCAGCAGCATTGATGACCTCTTGAATCTTGCTGGCATTATCCGCATCTTGAGCTTTGATTGCCTCTTTGTGCTTCCGCTCGAGTTCTTGAGATTGCTGCACAAGGAGGGCTTGGACTTCTTCATCCTTGCTGCAAAGCTTGGCGGCAAGCACTTCTTCATGAGCGGCAAGGCTTATCTTGCGCTTGTTCAACTTCGCATTGGTTGCTGCTATCCTTTGCGCGGCCTCTTCTTGTGCCTTGTCGGCTTTGGCCTTCGCTAAGGCATGTTTTTCCCACTCGATGGCGAGCTCCCTCTGGCGGTCCTTCAAATATTGGAGGCACTCTGCATACCAGATCTGCGTCTCCTCTACATGCTTCTGGAACTCCTCCTCTGCCTTGCCGATAACAGCCGCCATGGAGTCCAAGCTTTCTGTTCGGCTGCGGTAGTGTGCTTGGAGTTTCTTGAGTTATCGTCCATGGCCTTGACGAGTTGCTCTTCTTTGGATCTACCGCTGATGCATGGTTCATCAACAACTTCAAGCCCAACAAAAATGATGACCTTTTCATCAAAAAAATTCTCCTTCATTGGGCGTGTCAACGCTTGATGTCCAAGGGATGCTGACAAACATGTTGTCACAAATCTTCAAATACCACGTTGCGCGTCGGCTGAGTTAAAGCAACGAGGAGGGATAAGAGCTAGCTGTAGCACGGACTCCAAAAAAATCGGTGTCAGATGGGACTCGTACTGCTTTGTACTCTACCATTGTACTGCTCCTACTACCCTACACTACTAATATGAGGCCATCCAACCGTGTCCCAACAAAAGACTGCGGACACCGATTATTCGTTGATATTTAAATTTGTTTTCACACATCAAAATATCCCTGAAAACAACAACACAGCAAAATGTCGCGGTGACTGAGGAATTTGAATGTGCTGGGCAGGGTGGGGCTGGAAGTTACTTGGGACATAAGGGGAATTTTGTAGGGCAGGGATTCGACACCGAGATATTTCTATTCAAAACACAAAGGCTTGGTGTTTTTTTTTGCAAAATATAGAGGCTCGGATTTTGGCGCCAAACTAGAAGTTTTGCAAATATTTGTCATCATTTATTCCCAAATAAGGTGCACCGGAATGCACACCCACCACACCAACCTCATGTGGTTGCCTGGTGGCGTGTGACGTGAATGCTCGTTTCTGGCGCATGCCACCTCAATACTAGTACTATTATAGTACATTAACAATGTGTATGAAAAAGTAGACATCAAAAGATATATTTAAAAATTATTAATCAGGTATTTAAAAAATGTTAAACATGTATAAAAAAATATTCCTGGTGTATGAAAAACATCTACAAGGTGTATGGAAATAAGTAGACATAAAACAATATTAATTATGTATTTGAGAATGCTCAAAAGGTTATAAATATGTTTTATATCTATACCAAAAATGTATAATGTGTATGAAAAAGAGAATATGCATGAAAAACATATATTTGAAAAAAATGTTAATCCCGTATTATAAAATATTCAATGTGTACAAAAAAAGCTTTAGTTGTATATCAACAATGTTTCATGTATTTGAAAATGTAAACATGTAAAAAAATATTCCTATTTTCTACGACAAGAAAAGGAAAAACCCAACCATGCAAAAAAACAGAGAAAGATGAAAACCAATGAAAACCGAGAAAGAAACAAAAAAATATCAAAATAAAACCTAAAGAGAAAAATAAAAGAAAATCAATGTAAAAGAATGGAATGATGAATACCAAGAAAAACACAAAGAAAAAGAATGAAGAAAACCGATTAGGAAACTAAGAAAAACAAAGAAAACAGAAGACAAGTAAACAAACAAAAAAAGCAAAGTAAACAAACAAAAACGAAAAATGGGAAAAGAAAAATAAGTGACCAAGAAAGAAACAAAGAAAACCGATAAAAAGCTAAGTAGACAGAAAGAACCGAAAAGCCAAGGGAAGAAATAAAGAAAAATGAAAAAAAAAACAAAGAAAATTACAACAACAAACACACCAAATAGTGAGCGTGAACGGATGCTATAAGTTCATTCGATAAGGGTTTTCGAGAGCCTGCGACCATGTATGTTTTCAACCCACTAGGATAGAGGCACAAAGTTCGAGCCTTCCGCAAATAGTCATGGATTGGGCCTGTGGGTGGCTAGGACCTGCGCTGGGCCCATACGAGACATCATGTGTCATGCATGAGGTCATCATCATTTGACTATTTAATTTGACGTCCAATTTTGGTAGTGATTTAATGGCCTTGCCTGATTCGTTTAACCTTACACATTTTTTGGTACTAATTAATGGCCCGCCAGTTGGAATTGCCGGTGTCATATTAAAATCTACCATTTTTAGAAGCAAACACACCATAAGATCAATTTTTTTAATAGTTTCCAACTTTCTCTTATACTAATATAAATTCATACGTATAATGCACATTCATATTTGGTAAAATATATTTTTTGTGTGATATTTGGTAAAATATTAATTGTACGATGATATTAGGTAATATATTAATTGCACGATAATTACGTGATTATCACTTATGTTGATATTTTGTATAATATTTATTCCATGCTAAACATATTGAGCACTAGATTTTGAAGCAATTTAGGTCGTTGGATTGAAAATAAATTGATGGCTAAGATTAGATGGATTGCCTTTGGGTCTTTTTATTTTGATGATATAGATAATAAACTAGTGTAACCAACGTTTTTTGTCTCATGGGCTAGGTCAGGTTCGGGTTGGGCTTTCAAACTCCCGACCTAAATGAAACCTAAGCCCAGCCTGTTATGAAACATCAGAATAATGGTGTCTCCTATAAAAACATATTAATTGCCTAGAAAGTAAAAACATATTAATTTATTATTTTTTAAAATAAAAACTACACTATAATGATTATATTTTAGAAAAGGAAATTCTAGTGCGAAGGTGTTCGTGTAGATACATCAACACGTGATGTTGCCATTGTCGTATGGTCAGCTATGGAGGTCTCGTGTGTGCAGCATGCCAACTAGCGTGGATCTAGTCAGCGGGGGGAAGGAAATTTGTGGACTCGCCACACACTATTGTTTCCCTGGAGCGGGTATAACATCCATTCCTCGCACCCATAGCTCTTCTCCTCGCCCTTGCCCCAACCTCAATTGCCTCTAGATCGCGCCGCGGAAGCACACCACTGATGCAGTTCCAGCAAGGAATCAAGACCGAGTAACGGCACCAATCCTCGTTGCCTATGGATCCATCATCTCTGATAGAGCATCAAGCATATGTGACCACCCAATTCAGCCTAGCCTCCCGCTATGGCTGCATGCAATCAAAGTCGGCTTTGATAGGATATCAAGCCCATGCAATGATGCGTTCGTCAAGGTCGAGGTATGAGTTGCGATACTCCATTTTTCATGTGATTTGAGGTATGGAGGAGGCGCATGGCGCATGCTTGATTTATGGGGCAAAAAGAGAAGGCGAGGTTTGGATGGGGAGGCTAGGCCTGCAGAGATTAGGTGATTTTGGGAGAGGTTACGGTGTTGTGGAATGTTGAATCTTTGGTGGGTATGTTCGGTGCGCATATTGATAGATCCATAACAAGGGGTGAATTTCGGTTTGTCTAGTTGCACATTTTCAAAATTTTGAGTTGATGGAGAGACGAAGGTGGTGGGAAGTTGATGCACCTGAATGTCACACATGCACAACTAACAATATGCAACTGGTTAGATTGCATGCCAGGACGATCGTTTTTACAGGACATGAACCGCTTGTGATGTTCCTTTTGTTAGCGGGCCACATGTTTCATCAGTTTATGTCTATTGTAGTATGGCAGCATAGTACATGTGTGGATGTTTAATGCACCAGATTTTGTTGATGTTTACATTCTGTAGGGGACACCTTTCACACCATGAGGTGGCTTGATTTGGTGACTTTATGTGACAGACTTTAGCCATCTATAATGATAGCTTGTTCCCAGCCGCCAATGTGTTGTTCTTTTACCACTTGTGCTGCCATAGATGATAATTTGGCCACCATGATCGTTATAATAAAATGCCATGTTCTTTATTATGTAGTTGCCATTACTCTTTTCAATTTTACCACATATGCTTATAGTTTGTCCTTGCTGTTTATGGAATTATGAAAATGTGTATACCAACTTGACAGGATGACAAGCTTTTATACTATATATCATGTTTTTATCTTAACAATTTACCACAATGAATTTTTTGCTCATGGTTTCCTTGTTTTCGTTTTTCATGTAGGGCCTATGGCAAAAAAACAAAACACAGACTCAACATCCACATCCCCTAGCATTCGTCCATTGGAAACCTGATAACAAGTTAGTTTCTTTTCTCACCCTTATTTATTGCTATGACAATAGATACTTGCCCAATTACGCGGCCTGTTCCATGCTTCCACGCTCTTTGACGCGTTCATTTGGGTCCATGTATAGCAGACTATTGCAGTGTAATGTTGTAGCACGCACATTCTTGCGCTAGTGGAGTATTTAAAAAATGATTTTTAGGTATTTTAGGCTTTTATCAGGCTTCCAGCTAGCTCAGAATCTTGTTGCCTTGTGCTCTGGGTAGAAACTATAGCCCAAACCTAACCTAACCTTTGGGTTTTCAAGTTAGGTGCAACAAATGTAAGAATGAGAATGACACTATTCTCTTCATATCTCCGGATATTTCACATCAGAATCTTCAATCGCACTTCTGTCTCGAGTAACAAAATAAGGACACCCAACCTTGGATGTTTCAATCGACCCGTGGCCCAAGCGGCGCCCTTTCTGGAAAAAAGACCTCAACCTATCCGCGTCTAGGTTTGGAGACATATGCTTGTAGAACATCTAACATGTACAACTGATCCAGGTTGGGCGAAAGTTTTATGAACTAAAGATTCTTTCCTAAGGTATTATGTAACTTTTGCATCATATAAACATATATAGATTTGCCAAAGCCATAGTACCCGAGGACGAACCTAAAACCTATCCGTGATTGGGGTTGGATCTTCCTATCTAACCTACTCGATAGTGCGTGTTTACATATCATTGCTTTTTTTCAACCTTCCTCAAAACGTTAGAGTAGAATTTGGGGCCAAGACCATAGGCTAGATCACAAACCACCAAGGGTGTGGGTCCACCCATGATCCCCACCAATGTATGCAATTGGTACTATGTTACTTCACTCACATCCTTGCCAACCTCATCTTACTCTACTTTTTTTGTTTTGTTATGACTTATGAATTTTTGAAATTACAACTGGTAACTATTACAAAACCTAATATAATATAAATATATCAAAGGTACTATATACTAAACATAACTAGTCAGTTTAAACATGGTGGCCCACCAATCGTAGGCAATGTCACGCATTGCAACGTTAACCACATTTTGCACCATCATATAGTCTCGGAATTTGCAGAAACCCTACATATCTCCTCCCCTTTGTGCTGCCACCCTCATCCCACCCATTTCCTCATTTGGGGAAACCCTAGCATATCGCATCCCCTTCGTGCCACCACCCTTATCCCACCCATTGCCACATCAAGCGATATTTATAAAATGTCATAGTAACTAATCAATGTTACATGTGAAACATAATAACTATACAAACTGAAAGGGGGTTTATGTTTTTCTGCTGCCATTAGATACACTCATCGTTCCTCCTAGCCCACCCATGCTTTATCTCTGCACTTTGACTCGTCTCCTTGCCTCCTTGTCACTCTGCTTCCTATGCGTACCCATCTAGCACTATGTCTATCACAAGGGACACCTCCCTAGCGGTCTATGTTGCTATTGTGTCCTTTTATGTCAACGGTCTTTCATTGAACAAACATATGACCGGGAATGATTATCTATTCACTTCAACATAGATCCATCACCGCCTCTTTCTAATCAAATATTTTCATTCTAGACCCACCACTGTGCCATGACCTCTCACCACTCTAACAATATACCTCATACGCCTACATGCCCATCCACATCCTCCATGATGATAGACGCCTTGCTTTGTTGTTCCCGCTTTCCCCCGCATTGACCATTGATGTTGAAACTTATGACCTAAACTGTAAACCTTGTAAAAGAATCATTGAAGGGTCTATGATCACTGTACCTAAAACGACAATTGTCCATCAATTTTACATATGGTGAGTATTCAGGAATTTGATTTTGTTTCTATTTCTGAACTAGGCAATAGAGATCTTTTACAAGACATCAAAATAGTAAGGACTGCTTATTTTTCACATCCAAAGGTTCAAATCAATCAATACAAATTCCTATTGTCGATAGTATTTGTTTCCTCGAGGAATTTTTTGCATAGGCTAAAAAATTCGGGATCTCTCTTGCCCTTGTGTCATACCCACGTCATGCACAACAGAGCGGCAAGGTATTGCGGCAGGTTGATGGGATGGTGACCGGTTGTGTGTATCCATACATCGCCCTTCTCATTACAAACCCAACCACTTATTACCCTTTATAGTACAGTGACTTGAGTTGAGATCAAGCAAGGGCGGAGATCAATTTGGGGTGGGGTTGCATCAAGGTGCTGGTAGTTCTAGCACAACTCACCCCGGCAGTAGCGGTCGAGGAGCTGGAACCTCTCACTTAGGAAAGGAAGTCAGGTGAGCTACAATAACCCGACTTTCCTTCCCTCTAGTGTCGTTAAGAATAATTATTTCAAATTTTAAAAGACTGATTTCAACTTTCGAGCCATTCATTTCATTTTTTATCATGCCAATTTCAATTTTTTTTTCAAATGGTCTATCTCAATTTCAAAAGCGTTTCGCCTTGCTTTCCCCTTTTTACACAAGGAGAGCACGGTCTTACTGAGATATTTTTTTAGATGATTCTTTTTTTGGGGAGAAGTTGTGGTTGCTCCTTGGTGTCCCTAGACCTTCATGAGCAGTAAATTCAAAAAAATTGAATGAATAATGAAAAGAATTTGAAATTTCGTGACATCTCAAACGTTTTGGTGCTTGCAAATTTTCGTCGAGAAATATCATCTGATGAGCTCTACACACGAGAAAAAAACGGTGTTCAAAAGGTGCTCAAAATTTGGAGTGAAATATTTTTCTTTTGTAGAGCTCTTCGAATATTTTTTTCCTATATGCAATCTTGCAAACACATACAAAGTTTGAGCGTATTTGATTCAGGAAATTTCAGTTTTTTATTTTTTTTCTATTTTTTATTATATTGGCCATTAGGGTGTAGGACACACAGGAGCTAAAAAAATGAAAAATGTGAAAGAATATATAATTGCCTTGTTACATAAATGGAATAGTCATGCGAAAAATGAATCATGTGAAAAATATAGTCTTTAATTACTAGTCTTGTTTTCGTCTTCACTAGTCTTATTTCCGTGTTTTAGCTCCTGAAAAGAAACATGCACGAGGATGTCATGTTTCGAACAGGCATGAAACGCTCGCTCCCTTCTCCCTTCAACAAAACTGCGCGAAACAAGACCAGTGAAGATGGAAACAAGACTAGTGTAGACGTATATTTTTTCACATGATTCATTTTTCACATGAATATTCGATTTTTTAAGTAGCCAGTTATATAAAATTTTCACATGATTCATTTTTTAGCACACATGCCCAAATAGCTAGGCAAAAACGAAAATAAGAGTAGTAAAGACTGAAGACGTACTCCTCCTGGATCTGTAGCCATCCGTGGAAAGAAACACTTGAAACCCTCTGTCTCTGTGCTTTTCTTTCCTTTTGAACCTCTCCCCTTTCCTCCCAACCACTATATATATAAAGCGAATACCCTCGCGTTCCATTTCGCAGATCTAAAATCGCCCCGCCGCCACTTCCAGCGGAACGACGACGTCCTTCCAGGTAGCACAGATGTCCATCTCTCCTTTTATACATGCCAACGATCCTAGCTTCCTAGATCTCGTAGCGCTCATATACGTGTTTTGCTTGTGTCTGCTGTCAAGGTATAGGAACAGAGAGCAACGTCGTCGTCAATGGGCATGCTGTTCGGCCACCAAGCGGGGAGGCGCACCCCGGCGTGGCTGGGGCCGCTGCTTGGCGCGGAGTTCTTCAAGCCGTGCGCCGAACACCCCTATCTGGTCAAGAACGAGTGCAACCATTACTGCCTCGACTGCGCGGGCGACGCCGACGCCGTCTGCTGCACCCTGTGCGTCTCCGCCCACCGCAACCACCACGTCGTCCAGGTACGTAACGCGTATACGCTAGAGCATACTTACGTCTCCGGCAAGCGCTAACGACGGCGGCGGCCGCCGCGCTGTGGATGGATGCAATTGCAGATACGGAAGTCGTCGTACCGTGAAGTGATCCGGGTGGCGGAGCTGAAGGCGGTGGCTGACATCTCGCTGGTGCAGACGTACGTCATCAACTACGACAGGGTGGTGTTTCTGAACCGGCGGCCGCAGGCGCCGCAGCACGGCGTCAAGTGCGTCGGCCCCGCCGGGGCGTGCCGGGAGTGCGGCCGGGGACTCGTGGACGCCAACTTCCGTTTCTGCTCACTGAGCTGCAAGGTACATGCATGCACGCGTCCTCTCATAATTGCCTTCCATGTTTGTACGTTCGCTGTGAGGGCACCACATGGCTAAATACTGGAGTATCCATCAATTAATTGAAATCGATCTTTGAATTGGACGGACAAGATCCGACGTTAGAAGGTAAGTAAACTTTTTGTGAAACGTTCGCTTATCATTTTTGGAAAAAGAATACTAGTGGATACGGCCGGGGATGCTGATCTGATTGACGGCTTTGACGCCGCCCAGCTCACGCTGGGCTCGCACACTGCAGCCTCCAGGCTCCCACCTATTAGCTCGCACGCGATCTAGCCTGCGATCCGATCTGGTCCCGAGCACGACGGCCATGGCGCATGACCCATGTCTCGATCAACATGCCCTTGTCAACGGCCGGAGAGAGGCCAACATCACCATGTTAGACATGGCGGTGACGCCGGCGCCGACCGCCTCACGTCATTCCACAGCCGCAGCACAGTGTCCACCTCGGCGGCGTCATACCCTGTACATCCCCAGCTTCACGTCCACCGCGCGGCTAATGGTGTCATTACGCCAGTGCTCCGGCACCCAGTCCGCGAGCACCAAGAGGTCAACCTGGCCAAAGACTTCCTCCTCCATGGGCCAACCTCCAGGAGGAATGGCGCCGACAGAGGTCACGTCAGAGAGGCCCGTCACGTCGCAGGAGTGCATCAACTCCAGCGCTAGGTCCATGGTGCTAACCATGGGCGGGCTTTGTGGATCGGCGCCATGGTCGTAAAATCTCGCGACGCCAAGTCGCCAAGTCATTACCATTTGAAACATCACTTTTGTCTTGTCAAGCCTCCTCATCATGGATGTGAGTGATGGGGTGCATCGGTGTAGATGTCTGTTGAGTAAAATGTGAAAGGAATTGTGATACCACGAGTAATAATACTCATTAAAGTAGCCTTATATCTGTTTTTTGTCATATTTCCGCGGATGCAGAGCCATATATCACTACCAAATTAAATTTTAAAAGTCTCAATCTTTTTCCCGTGATGTATATCATATAAAAAATTAATTCCTGGTGGGATACGATGGTTGCCGCGGTACCCAAAGGACATCAAGCCTCGGCGAAGCGGTACAACCCTACTCCCTCCGTCTCATAATGTAAGACGTTTTTTTACACTAGTGTAGTGTCAAAAAAGTCTTACATTATGGGACGAAGGGAGTATATATGATCTGAAATATTTGAAACGAGCGTAACCGGTGCATTTTCAACTGCACCGGGCTAATCACCTTGAGGTGGCCGCCCTGGCATTCGAGGATATCAAGCGGTGGCAGCTGACATGGCCGGGCTCATGCCACGGTGGGGGTTAGCTAGTTTTCTGCGACATTTTAGCTTACAGTCGGGTTTGCCAGCGAGTTCTCTTTAAAAATTCATCAACTTTGTACGTGTTATTTCATCCTTCTCTATGTGAAAAGACAGTGCTTTTATCGGTTCCTCCACAAAAAGGAAAAAGAAAATAATTTGATTTATTCTTTTCTTTTATAAAAATAGCAAATGTTCAAGTATGGATAGACATCCACCCAAGTGATAAAACGCATTATATTCCTGGAGTAGTTTAGTTTTGTCTTATCCGCTTTAAACTTCTAGAAAACCATCTATCGCTTGTTATGACACCATGTATATCCACAGAAAAAATACCTTTTTCATTACTTTTATTTATTAATATACATATTCACTATCGCGTCTGGACATTCTCCAATGTGATAAAATGCAGTATATTCTTGGAGTAGTTTATGTTATGTCACATTTGCATGCACTAGCTAGCTAGTCTATATACTTCACTGATGCAAATTTATGTTTTCTTAATGTTCAGCTTGATGGAATGGTGTCAGATCCCAATTTGACATTCATGATTGATCCGAGGCGCAACCGGGGAAATTCGGGCTCAAACACAGAAGATGAAGGCGAGGACGATGATCTGCCGGGGCCTAGCGACCCTCCGCTGGGATGGATCAGCTACCGCCGCCGGCCCCGGAAGGGTGTCCCTGAACGGGCACCCTTCTATTGATCTTGGTTGTTTTTGGTCAGTTGTCACCAATTTCGACATTGTTTCCATTTCTGCGTCATTTCAAGAACAACAACGTTTTCATTAGAGACATGTTGATCTTTTCCCTCTCATGATCTAGAGATGGGAAAAAGACTGATATTTCCATTGGTTCAATAATGGTGAGGTAGCTGCCTCGAAGATACATTATGCATGTTGTAATGCCAGTGTCTCGTACTTATTTGAAATATTGTGGATGCTCTATTGCCATGGTCTTGGTATTTCTATTTTATAATGGATCCTATGATATCGTGTTTCATATTTTATTTCAGATAAAAATTATTTTGCACTTCAACTATTGTTTAATTTCTTGTTCAAAGAAAAATTGAGCTTAGTTTGCTGAGTCAGAATTGTCCTGCAGTCCAGCTCCCCTCCCCACGTCCGATTTCCAGTTTGTACGAATAAATGCTTTAAAATGCAACAAATCTATTAAATTAACGCATATTGTTGTGGTCTAAACTTAACGAACGTTTTTTTAGCAATATGATCATTTACAATGGTGCAAAAAGGTAACGTATTTTCTTTTGCTTTCGCACAGATTACAAATAGTTATATTTTGTTACCAAAATCGACATTGAAATACTTGATGCTTTAGCTTATACGTAGGACTTAGTTTTGGAGTTTTGGACTTCTGTAAATATTCTTGCAAACTCCTCTCTTCTGGAAACCACCAGTGGGGCTAAAGTGCTCGAAGATGTGATAGTTGATATCACAAAGTGAGCCAAAAAAAAAGGGAGATAATGGCCCAAAATAACATTTTAGGAAGAGCGGTTTTTTTTACTTTCTTGTGATGTGACTCTAACTCTAGTAGTTCGTAAACTCATTTAATTATCTGTAATAATACAAATTCACAGTTCTTTAGTTTTTCTGTTTTTGAAAAAGATAGCTCTCACATTTCTTTTTTTTTTGTGGGGAGCTGTCACAGTTCTTTAGTTAATGAAGGACATTCCGAAATAGGTATATTCTTCTAGCACTGCTAGCTTTTGGTTGGTTATATGATGTTTTGTTCCATATAAGTTGCACCACCAAAGGTTCTTCCGTTCAGACATGGTTTTGCCGCTGGGATTTTAATTGGGTTTGTATATGGAAATTGAGTGATACTTAATCTACTGGATGCACACAAAAAGTATTCTACAATATCCTGACATAACACTTTTATTACTTATATAAAGGATGTTGGAGTACCCACCTCCTGGGGCATTGCGAGAGTGACTCCACGTTGTCCGTTTCACACACGCCTCCCGCCGATGCCTCCATGGCGCGCTCTATGTCCTCCAATCGTTGAGGCCGCCTCACACCCGACCAATTTTCCTCAAGCTCCATGATACATGGGTCGGGGGCGCGCTCAGGCCAGCTTTATGTGGTGCTTTTCATCGCCCCTACGTGCACCGTCTCGCGCACGGCGCGTGCCGCATGAGCTCCGGTCATCCATCGGCACCATTCGTGTCGTGCCAGGCTAGTTCGGCCAAATGAGACAGGTGCACACATGCGTCCGGGTCGGAGTTTTAAATGCTTGGCCTTGTCATGTGAGGGTCTTGGTTGGCCGCCTTTGTTTGCGTAAACCCAGATCGCCTTCCTACATGCTCGAGCGCTATGTGGCACTTTCACCCGTGTTATGCTTGCCCGGACCCTTATCTTCACGGGCCCTGGTCAGTAGGCGCATATGGGGCGCTCTGCTGGGTAAACTATCTGGATGTTGCATGTTGCTAGGTGTTTAATGGAATGTAGCCTGTTGGTGCAACCGACTATTGCACGTTGTCTGGGATGGCTGGCCGGTGGAGTCTGCCTGTGTTGGGGTGGTCGGTTATGATGGTTGAGGCAGTTTGCCGTGGGGATGTGGTCGCTACTTAGTTTGCCAACTAGATTCATTCATCCATGTATCCCTTTTTTGCGGCATTCATGTATTCTTTATCGTCTTCTTGAACACGCTGACATGTTTTTTAGCCGGGTATGTGTCTATGTGCCAGGCGACGGTTCTGATGGTTGAGATCATTCTTCATGGCAGTGTGGTCGGGTGGCTGGTTCAGATGGTGCTGGTTTGGACGGGTAGCTTTTGTCTTGGCTACCTCTTGCTTCGTGCCCGGTGGGCTGGTGTGGGATGAGACATCTAAAGATCCTCCTATTTTCCCGCACTCGGCTTTGCCTTATCTGTACGTGGCTGGCTAGCATGTGGGACGTGCAATGTTAGTTGCCAATGCCAATTTTTCGATACACTTTCCCCTTCACCTAGGTGTTGCTGGCATGGGTGTGCCCATACATTGCGGGTGTTGGCGTTTGATATGCTAGTAAAATGTGCCGTCTACTCGGTCCTTTTATCACCCACTTGCTCTGCGGCTAGCCAATGTAATCCTTGTGGTCCTACATGCCAGTGTGTGCATGAGGTTTACTTTGAGTTGGTGCATTTGATGTCGCTTGCTTCCCCATGTCCTTTTCGCACCACCCTTGCCTTCTCCTTCACGCTGACGTCCAATAAAGAAGGCAAGCTGCTTCCTCTTTCTTCATTTCATTGGAAACTGACGCTGTCCCGACTAGGGGGCCTCTCATCATGATGACCCGCCTTGGTGGGCTGGGGCCAAGGACCCCCACCTTAGTTCCATCCAGGGCCATTTTGGGTGGTCCATGAAGATTACAAGGAAGATCCAGAAGACTTGACGTATACTCCAAGACGTTGGATCCATGGAAAGCATGTCTCCTTATGACCCACAATGATAGGGGATCAATGGTAGTCCTCTCAATAGGTAAGAGTGTCAAACCCAACGGGGAGAAGAATGAATTGACAAACGGTCTTAGCAAGGTATTCTCTGCAAGTGATGTGAAAGAGTAGTAAGAGATTGAAGGAAATATTCCCTAGAGGCAATAATAAAGTTATTATTTATTTCCTTCTTTCATGATAAATGTTTATTATTCATGCTAGAATTGTATTAACCAGAAACATAATACATGTGTGAATACATAGACAAACATAGTGTCACTAGTATGCCTCTACTTGACTAGCTCGTTGATCAAAGATGGTTATGTTTCTTAGCCATAGACATGAGTTTTCATTTGATTAACGGGATCACATCATTAGGAGAATGAAGTGATTGACTTGACCCATTCCGTTAGCTTAGCACTTGATCGTTTAGTATGTTGCTATTGCTTTCTTCATGACTTATACATGTTCCTATGACTATGAGATTATGCAACTCCCATTTACCGGAGGAACAGTTTGTGTGCTACCAAACATCACAACGTAACTGGGTGATTATAAAGGTGCTCTACAGGTGTCTCCGAAGGTACTTGTTGAGTTGGCGTATTTCGAGATTAGGATTTGTCACTCCGATTGTCGGAGAGGTATCTCTGGGCCCTCTCGGTAATGCACATCACTATAAGCCTTGCAAGCAATGTGACTAATGAGTTAGTTGCGGCATGATGCATTACAGAATGAGTAAAGAGACTTTGCAATAACGAGATTGAACTAGGTATTGAGATACCGACGATCGAATATCGGGCAAGTAACATACCGATGACAAAGGGAACAACATATGTTGTTATGCGGTTTGACCAATGAAGATCTTTGTAGAATATGTGGGAGCCAATATGAGCATCCAGGTTCCGCTATTGGTTATTGACCGGAGACGTGTCTCGGTCATGTCTACATAGTTCTCGAACCCATAGGGTCCGCACGCTTAAAGTTAGATGATGGTTATATTATGAGTTTATATGTTTTGATGTACCGAAGGTAGTTCGGAGTCCCGGATGTGATCACGGACATGACGAGGAGTCTCAAAATGGTCGAGACATGAAGATTGATATATTGGACGACTATATTTAGACACAGTAATGGTTCCGGGGGTTATCGGATATATACCAGAGTACCGGGGGGTTACTGGAACCCCCCGGAGGTTATTGGGCCTCATGGGCCCAAGTGGTGGTAGAGGAGAGGCGGCCAAGGGGCAGCCGTGTGCCCCTCCCCCCATGTCCTAATTGGACAAGGAGGGGGCAGCGCCCCCCCCCTTTCCTTCCCCCCTCTCTCTCCTTCCCTCTCCTCTCCTACTCCAACATGGAAGTGGGAGTCCTACTCTCGGTGGGAGTAGGACTCCTCATGGGGCGCGCCAAGGGTGGCCGGCCCCCTCCCCCTCCTCCACTCCTTTATATACGGGGAAGGAGGCACCCCCTTGAGACACAACAATTGATCCCTTGGATCTCTTAGCCATGTGCGGTGCCCCCCTCCACCATAATCCACCTCGATAATATCGTAGCGGTGCTTAGGCGAAGCCCTGCTTCGGTAGAACATCATCATCATCACCACGCCGTCGTGCTGACGGAACTCTCCCTCGAAGCTTGGCTGGATCGGAGTTCGAGGGACGTCATCGAGCTGAACGTGTGCTGAACTCGGAGGTGTCGTGCGTTCGGTACTTGATCGGTCGGATCGTGAAGACGTACAACTACATCAACCACGTTGTGCTAACGCTTCCGCTTTCGGTCTACGAGGATATGTGGACACACTCTCCCCTCTCGTTGCTATGCATCATCATGATCTTGCGTGTGCTTGGGATTTTTTTTTGAAATTACTACGTTCCCAACAGTGGCATCCGAGCCTGGTTTTATGCGTAGATGTTATATGCGCGAGTCGAACACAAGTGAGTTGTGGGCGATACAAGTCATACTGCTTACCAACATGTCATACTTTGGTTCGACGGTATTGTTGGATGAAGCGGCCCGAACCGACAGTACGCATAAGCTTACGCAAGACTGGTTCTACCGACGTGCTTTGCACATATGTGGCTGGCGGGTGTCAGTTTCTCCAACTTTAGTTGAACCGAGTGTGGCTACGCCCGGTCCTTGAGAAGGTTAAAACAACACTAACTTGACGAACTATCATTGTGGTTTTGATGCGTAGGTAAGAACGGTTCTTGCTCAGCCTGTAGCAGCCACATAAAACATGTAACAACAAAGTAGAGGACGTCTAACTTGTTTTTGCAGGGCATGTTGTGATGTGATATGGTCAAGACGTGATAAGATATAAGTTGTTGTATGAGATGATCATGTTTTGTTGAAGTTATCGGCAAATGGCAGAAGCCTTATGGTTGTCTCTTTATTGCATAAGATGCAAGCGCCAAATAATTACTTTACTTTATCACTATGCGATAGCAATAGTTGCAAGAGCAACAGTTGGCGAGACGACCATGTGACGACACATTGATATAGATCAAGATGATGGAGATCATGGTGTCGTGCCGGTGATGATAGAGATCATGACAGTACTTTGGAGATGGAGATCAAAGGCGCAAGATGATTATGGCCATATCATGTCACATATTTTGATTGCATATGATGTTTATCTATTATACATCATATTTTCTTAGTTCGACGGTAGCTTTATAAGATGATCCCTTACTAAAATTTCAAGGTATAAGTGTTCTCCCTGAGTATGCACCATTGCGAAAGTTCTTCGTGCTGAGACACCACGTGATGATCGGGTGTGATAGGGTCTACGTTCAAATACAACGGGTGCAAAACAGTTGCACACACGGAATACTCAGGTTAAACTTGACGATCCTAGCATATACAGATATGGCCTCGGAACACTGAGACCGAAAGGTTGAGCGTGAATCATATAGTAGATATGATCAACATAGTGATGTTCACCATTGAAAACTACTCCATCTCACGTGATGATCGGACATGGTTTAGTTGATTTGGATCACGTGATCACTTAGATGATTAGAGGGATGTCTATCTAAGTGGGAGTTCTTAAGTAGTATGATTAATTGAACTTTAATTTATCATGAACTTAGTCCTGGTAGTATTTTGCAAATTATGTTGTAGATCAATAGCTCGCGTTGTTGCTTCCCTATGTTTTATATGTGTTCCTAGAGAAAAATTATGTTGAAAGATATTAGTAGCAATGATGCGGATTGGATCCGTGATCTGAGGTTTATCCTCATTGCTGCATAGAAGAATTATGTCCTCAATGCACCGCTAGGTGACAGACCTATTGCAGGAGCAGATACAGACGTTATGAACGTTTGGCTAGCTCAATATGATGACTACTTGATAGTTTAGTGCACCATGCTTAATGGCTTAGAATCGGGACTTCAAAGACGTTTTGAACGTCATGGACCAGATGAGATGTTCCAGGAGTTGAAGTTAATATTTCAAGCAAATACCCGTGTTGAGAGATATGAAGTCTCCAACAAGTTCTATAGCTAAAAGATGGTGGAGAATTGCTGAACTAGTGAGCATGTGCTCAGATTGTCTGGGTACTACAATCACTTGAATGAAGTGGGAGTTAATCTTCCAGATAAGATAGTGATTGACAAAGTTCTCTAGTCACCATCACCAAGTTACTAGAACTTCGTGATGAACTGTAGTATGCAAGGGATGACGAAAACGATTCCCGAGCTCTTCGTGATGTTGAAATCGACGAAGGTAGAAATAAAAAAAAAGAGCATCAAGTGTTGATGATTGACAAGACCACTAGTTTCAAGAAAAGGGAAAAGGGAAAGAAAGGGAACTTCAAGTAGAATGGCAAGCAAGTTGTTACTCGCGTGAAGAAGCCCAAAGCTGGACCAAAGCCTGAAACTGAGTGCTTCTACTGCAAAGGAAATGGTCACTGGAAGCGGAAATACCCTGAATATTTGGTGGATAAGTAGGATGGCAAAGTGAATAAGGGTATATTTGATATACAGGTTATTGATGTGTAGTTTACTAGTGTTTATAGTAGCCCCTGAGTATTTGATACTTGTTCGGTTGCTAAAAAATTAGTAACTCGAAACAGGAGTTACAGAATAAACAAAGACTAGTTGAGGGTGAAGTGATGATGTGTGTTGCAAGTAGTTTCAAGATTGATATGATCATTATCACACTCTCCCTACACTTTCGAGATTAGTGTTGAACCTAAATAAATGTTATTTTGCGTTTGCGTTGAGCATGAATATGATTTGATCATGTTTATTGCAATACGGTTATTCATTTAAAGTCAGAGAATAATTGTTATTCTGTTTACATGAATAAAGCCTTCGATGGTCATACACCCAACAAAAATAGTTCCTTGGATCTCAATCGTAGTGATACACATATTCATAATATTGATGCCAAAAGATGCAAAGTTGATAATGATAGTGCAACTTATTTATGGCACTGCCGTGTGGGTCATATCGGTGTAAAGCGCATGAAGAAACTCCATAAAGATGGACTTTTGGAATCACTTGATTATGAATCATTTGATGCTTGCGAACTGTGCCTTATGGGCAAGATGACTAAAACTTCATTCTCCGGAACAATGGAACGAGCTACTGACTTGTTGGAAATAATACATACCAATGTATGCGGTCCAATGAGTGTTGATGCTCGAGGCAAGTATCGTTATTTTCTGACCTTCACAGATGATTTGAGCAGATATGAGTATATCTACTTAATAAAGCACAAGTCTGAAACATTTGAAAAGTTCAAAGAATTTCAGAGTGAAGTGGAGAATCATCGTAACAAGAAAATAAAGTTTCTACAATATTGATCGTAGAGGAGAATATTTGAGTTACGAGTTTGGCCTTCATTTAAAAACAATGTGGAATAGTTTCACAGCTCACGCCACCTGGAACACCACAGCGTTATGTTGTGTCCAAACGTCGTAACCACACTTTATTGGATATGGTGCAATCTATGATGTATCTTACCGATTTACCACTATCGTTTTGGGGTTATGCATTAGAGACAGCTGCATTCACTTTAAATAGGGCACCATCAAAATCTGTTGAGATGATGCCTTATGAATTGTGGTTTGGCAAGAAACCAAAGTTGTCGTTTCTTAAAGTTTGGGGTTGCGATGCTTATGTGAAAAAGTTTCAACCTGATAAGCTCGAACCCAAATCGGAGAAGTGCGTTTTCATAGAATACCCAAAGGAAACTGTTGGGTACACCTTCTATCACATATTCGAATGCAAGATATTCGTTGCTAAGATGGATGCTTTCTAGAGAATGAGTTTCTCTCGAAAGAAGTGAGTGGGAGGAAAGTAGAGCTTGATAAGGTAATTATACCTTCTCCCGAATTGGAAAGTAGTTCATCACAGAAATCAGTTCCAGTGATTCCTACACCAATTAGTGAGGAAGCTAATGATGATGATCATGAAACTTCATATTAAGTTACTACAGAACCTCATAGGTCTTCCAAAGTACAGTCCGCACTAGAGTGGTATGGTAATCCTATTCTGGAAGTCATGTTACTAGAGCATGATAAACCTACGAACTATGAGGAAGCAATGATGAGCCCAGATTCCGTGAAATGGCGTGAAGGCCATGAAATCTGAGATGGGATCCATGTATGAGAACAAAGTGTGGACTTTGGTGGACTTGCCCGATGATCGGCAAGCCATAGAAAATAAATGGATCTTCAAGAGGAAGACAGATGCTAGTAGTAGTGTTACTATCTACAAAGCTCGACTTGTCGCAAAAGGTTTTTTGACAAGTTCAAGGTGTTGAATACGATGAGATTTTCTCACTCGCATCGATGCTTAAGTCTATCCGAATCATGTTAGCAATTGCCACATTTTATGAAATCTGGCAAATGGATGTCAAAACTACATTCCTTAATGGATTTATTAAAGAAGAGTTGTATATGATGCAACCAGAAGGTTTTGACAATCCTAAAGGTCCTAACAAAATGTGCAAGATCCAGCGATCCATCTATGGACTGGTGTAAGCATCTCGGAGTTGGAATATACGCTTTGATGAGTTGATCAAAGCATATGGTTTTATACAGACTTTTGGAGAAGCCTGTATTTACAAGAAAGTGAGTGGGAGCTCTGTAGCATTTCTAAAAGTATATGTAGATGACATATTGTTGATTGGAAATGATATAGAGATTCTGGATAGCATAAAAGGATACTTTAATAAGAGTTTTTCAAACAAGGACCTTAGTGAAGCTGCTTACACATTGAGCATCAAGATCTATAGAGATAGATCAAGACGCTTGATAAGATTTTTTTCAATGAGTACATACCTTGATAATATTTTGAAGAAGTTCAAAATAGAATAGTCAAAGAAGGAGTTCTTGCCTGTGTTGCAAGGTGTGAAGTTGAGTAAGACTCAAAACCCGACCATGGCAGAAAATAGAAAGAGAATGAAAAGTCATTCCCTATGCCTCAGTCATAGGTTTTATAAAGTATGCTATGCTATGTACTAGACCTATTGTATACCTTGCTCTGAATTTTGCAAGGAGTACAATTTTGATCTAGGAGTAGATCACTGGACAACAGTCAAGAATATCCTTAGAAAGGACAAAGGAAATGTTTCTCGATTATGGAGGTGATAAAAGAGTTCATCATAAAGAGTTACATCGGTGCAAGTTTTTACACCAATCCAGATGACTCTTAAGTCTCAATCTGGATACATATTGGAAGTGGGAGCAATTAGCTAGAGTAGCTCCGTGCAGAGCATTGTAGACATAGAATATTTGCAAAATACATACGGCTCTGAATGTGACAGACCCGTTGACTAAACTTCTCTCATGAGCAAAACATGATCATACATTAGTACTCTTTGGGTGTTAATCACATAGCGATGTGAACTAGATTATTGACTCTAGTAAACCCTTTGGGTGTTGATCACATGAAGATGTGAACTATGGGTATTAATCACATACAGATGTGAATATTGATGTTAAATCACATGGTGATGTGAACTAGATTATTGACTCTAGTGCATGGTGTCACTAGTATGCCTCTACTTGACTAGCTCGTTGATCAAAGATTGTTATGTTTCCTAGCCATAGACATGAGTTGTCATTTGATTAACGGGATCACATCATTAGGAGAATGATGTGATTTACTTGACCCATTTCGTTAGCTTAGCACTTGATCATTTAGTATGTTGCTATTGCTTTCTTCATGACTTATACATGTTCCTATGACTATGAGATTATGCAACTCCCATTTACCGGAGGAACACTTTGTGTGCTACCAAACATCACAACATAACTAGGTGATTATAAAGGTGCTCTACAGGTGTCTCCGAAGGTACTTGTTGAGTTGGCGTATTTCGATATTAGGATTTGTCACTCCGATTGTTGGAGAGGTATCTCTGGGCCCTCTCGGTAATGCACATCACTATAAGCCTTGCAAGAAATGTGACTAATGAGTTAGTTGCGGGATGATGCATTACGAAACGAGTAAAGAGACATGCCGGTAACGAGATTGAACTAGGTATTGAGATACCGACGATCGAATCTCAGGCAAGTAACATATCGATGACAAAGGGAACAACGTATGTTATTATGCGGTTTGACCGATAGAGATCATCATAGAATATGTGGGAGCCAATATGAGCATCCAGGTTCCGCTATTGGTTATTGACCGGAGACGTGTCTCGGTCATGTCTACATAGTTCTCGAACCCGTAGGGTCCACACGGTTAAAGTTAGATGATGGTTATATTATGATTTTATATGTTTTGATGTACCGAAGGTAGTTTGCAGTCCCGGATGTGATCACGGACATGACAAGGAGTCTTGAAATGGTTGAGACATGAAGATTGATATATTGGACGACTATATTTGGACACCGGAATGGTTCCAGGGGTTATCGGATATATACCGGAGTACCGGGGGGTTACCGGAACCCCCCCGGAGGTTATTGGGCCTCATAACCCAAGTGGTGGAAGAGGAGAGGCCGCCAAGGGGCAGCCGCGCGCACCTCCCCCCAAGTCCGAATTGGACTAGGAGGGGGGCGGCGCCCCCCCCCCCTTTCCTTCCCCCTCTCTCTCCTTCCCTCTCCTCTCCTACTCCAACATGGAAGGGGGGGAGTCCTACTCCCGGTGGGAGTAGGACTCCTCATGGGGTGCGCCAAGGGTGGCCGGCCCCCTCCCCCTCCTCCACTCCTTTATATACGGGGAGGGAGGCACCCCCTTGAGACACAACAATTGATCCCTTGGATCTCTTAGCCGTGTGCGGTGCCCCCTCCACCATAATCCACCTCGATAATATCGTAGCGGTGCTTAGGCGAAGCCCTGCGTCGGTAGAACATCATCATCATCACCACGCTGTCGTGCTGACGGAACTCTTCCTCAAAGCTCGGCTGGATCAGAGTTCGAGGGACGTCATCGAGCTGAACGTGTGCTGAACTCGGAGGTGCCGTGCGTTCGGTACTTGATCGGTTGGATCGTGAAGACGTACAACTACATCAACCGCGTTGTGCTAACGCTTCCGCTTTAGGTCTACGAGGGTACATGGACACACTCTCCCCTCTCGTTGCTATGCATCACCATGATCTTGCTTGTGCGTAGGATTTTTTTTGAAATTACTACATTCCCCAACAGAGATAGTGTCATAGCAAGGTAAGTTCGTAGCAAGTAATAAGGTGCAGCAAGGGCCCAATCCCTATATTGCAAAGGACAAGTCAGAAGTATTTGTTATATTAAGAAAAGAGTTCTCAAGGACACATGATAATTTTGTCTGGTCATGTTCATCATGTTTTGTTGATTCGCATTCACTACTTTGATAAATTGTTATGTGGGTGGACCGGTGCTAGGGTGTTGTTCTTAGTTGAACAAACAAACCTCTTATGATTACCTCCTCTCGCAAGCGTATGCAACTACAAAAGAACTAAGATAAATCTAACCATAGTATGAAACATTTGGATCCAAATCATCCCCTTACGGAACATCAAATAACTACGGGTTAAGCTTCTGTCACTCTCGCAACCCATCATCTACTCACTACTCCACAAGGCCTTCCCCTAGGCCCAGGCATGGTGAGCTTTCATGTAGTCGACATTCAAACGACACTACTAGAGGAAGAACAACATAATACATCATCAAAATATTGAACGAATACCAACTTCTCATGGTTACTTAAAACAAGACTTCTTCCATGTCCTCCAGAACAAACGAAAATACTCACAAATCATATTCATGTTCAAGATCAAGGGAGATAAATATATGATTAACAATCTAAACATATGATTTTCCACCAAATAAACCAACTAGCATCAACTACAGTATCTAATCAACACTACTAGCAACTCCCAGGTACCAATATGAGGATTTGGACAAAGATTGAATACAAGAGATGAACTAGGATTTGGAGATGAGATGGTGCTGATGAAGATGTTGATGGATAGATGAGAGGAACGTTGGTGATGATGATTGCTTCGATTTTCCCCTCCCGGAGGGAAGTATCCCCGTTGGAATCACTCCGCTGGAGACGAAAAGTGCTCCTGCCCAAGTTCCGCCTTGAGACGGTGGCGCTTCGTCCTGGAAGTCTTCTTCTGTTTTTAGAGAAAATGGCCTCATATAGCGGAAGATGGGCACCGAAGGGCTTCTATTGGCCCCCACAAGGCACTAGGGAACGCCTAGAGGGGTAGGGTGCGTCTCCTACCTTGTGGGACCATGGTTGCTCTTTTCTGGTATTTCTTTCTTCCAGTAGTTTTTTATATGTTTCAAAATAATTCTTTGTAAAATTTCATGTCATTTGGAGATCCAAAGAGTAGCTATCTCTACTATAGCTCTTTTAGGTCCAGAATTCCAGTTGTCGGCAGTTTCCCTCTGCATGTATATATTGCATATTAAGAGAGAAAAGGCATCAGAATTGCATCATAAAGTGAAATATTGATCTAAAACATTATAAGTAATAGTAGGGAAACATGATGCAAAATGGACGTATCAACTCCCTCAAGTTTAGACCTCGCTTGTCCTCAAGCGAATGCCAAACTCGACAATCATGACCACATGTTTATAGAGAGAGGTGTTGATAAAAAAATACAAACATCGTAGCATCATGATCATTATTATAACATCAGTTATTCATCATAAAATTTCTCATGATCAACTAATAATTCATCCACAAGCCAAAGTGTAAACAATAAACTTTCTTGAATACTAACAAACTATGTCTTAGTCATTGAAGCAACTCGAATTTATCATATTTCCAGAAAGGGTCTATGTAAGAGCTTTTGATTTAGCAAATTCCACATACTCAACCATCATATAGTCTTTTATAATTTCCAACACTCAAAGCATATTTTAGAAAAGAATGTTTCAATCAGGCACATAGGAAGATGGGGGTTTAATGTTTCACCTCCCAACTTATTTATCTTAGGGATAATGCCAACAATAATAACTCATGATCACCTATATTTAACTCGATATATGTGCCTAGATCATTCCCTACCACATGACGCTTTCCATGTGGAGAATAATTGAGGTTGGAATAAGAATAAATACTATTGACTGATAAGTAATAGGAAGGACTAAACATTACAAGATAGGCCCTTCATAGAGGGAAGCAGAGGTTGTCATGCCCTTTTTATTTGGATATGCATGATCTTAATGCAAAGGAATGTCACTTTATATTGCCCCTTGTGATAGAAACCTTTATTATGTAGTCCGTCGCTTTTATTGTGTTACCATCACAAGTTCATACAAAGCTTATTTTCCCTTACAATAAATACCATACATAATTAGGAGTAATTTTTATTGCTTTGCACCAATGCCAACTTACTCTAAGGATCTTATGCAATCCATAAGTAGATATGATGGAAACTCATGACAAGAAACTGGGTTTAAGGGTTTTTGTATGCACAAGTAGTATCTCTACTTAGTACCAAATTTTGGCTAGCAAAACATTATGAGCAAGCACCACATGCTAAACGATCCATGACAATATAACTTCTATGTGAATATAAGCAAACATAACCCATTACATTGTCTTCCTTGTCCAACATCAACTATTTGATCAACTTGAAAATAGTTAATGTGGGCTTGCCACTTGTGAGTTGTGCTGGGATTTTCCCCGCAGAGGAGAGGGGATGCAGTACAATAGAGATAAATATTTCTCCTAGAGAGACCCAAGATTTATCAAACCAGAAGGAGAATCATGCAAAGCCTTGTGAACAACACCTGTACACACAAAAGCAAATACTTGCACCCAACGTGAACAAGAGGGTAGTCAATCCCCTTGGCGGATAATTGCAAGAATTAAATCTTGGAGTGGTAGATAGATATATTACAAAGATAAAATAAAAATAATATAAAAATTAAAACAAAGTATTTTTTGTGTTTTTATATATAATAAAGGTAGACCCAGGGGCCACAGTTTTCACTAGAGGCTTCTTTCTCGAACACATAGCATATAGTGGGTAAACAAATTACTACTGGGCTATTGATAGAAAAACACATAGTTATGATGATATTCAAGGCAATGATCATGTATATAGGCATCACATCCGAGACAAGTAGACCGTGTCCTGCATGCATCTACTACTATTACTCCACCCATCGACCGCTATCGAGGATGCATCTAGGGTATTAAGTTAATAAAAACAGAGTAATGCCTTAATCAAGATGACATGATGTAGACAAAGTAAACTCAACTAATATGAATAAACCCCTCTATTTTACCCTTAATTGAAGAAATACAAATAAGTGTATTGTCCCTTTCTGTCATTTGGATAGAGCACCGCCAGATTGAATCCATCACAAAGAACCTCTCCCATTGAACATAAATCAGTCTAGTTGGCCTAACCAAACGGATAGATCCAAGAGAAACACAAAGCTATAACAATCATGCATAATAAAGTTCAAAAAAGCCTCCATTGATATTCATAAATATTCAGGTCATAAACCCACAATTCATTGGATCCCAACAAACGCACTGCAAAAGAAGATTACATCAGATAGAACTCAAGAACAACGAGGAGAACATGGTATTGAAGATCAAATAGAGAGAAGAAGCCATCCAGCTACTAGCTGTGGACCCGCAGGTCTGCGGTAAACTACTCACGCATCATCAGTAGGGCAGCAAGGTAGATGTAGAAATCCTCCATGATCGATTCCCCCTCCGGCAGAGTATCGGAGAAGGTCTCTAGATGGGATACGGAAGAACAGAAGCTTGCGGCGCCGGAAAAGTGTTTCAGGTGGTGTTGTCTTGGTTTCCCAATATTTGAGAATTTATAGAAGTGGAATTAGGTCAGATGGATCCTTGTGGGGCCCACAAAGCAATAGGGCGTGCCCCTGGGTGCGCCGAGTTGCCTTGGCATCTCCTTGTACATCATCTGGTCTCCTCCCAAAGCTTCCAGGGTCTCTTATGTCCAGGAAAAAATGCCAAAAAGTTTCATAGCATTTGGACTCCATTTGGTACCAATTTTCTAGAAAACCAAAAACAAGCAGAAAATAGTAACCAACACTGTGCATTGGGTTAATAGGTTAGTCCCAGAAAACTGATATAAAATAGGATATAATTGCATATAGAACTTCCAAGATTGATACTATAATAGCATGGAATAATCAAAAATTATAGACACGTCGGAGATGTATTAGCATCCCCAAGCTTAATTCCTGCTCGTCCTTGAGTAGGTAAAGGAAAAAAACACAACTTTTGATGTGGAATGCTAACTAACATGTTCATCATGTAATCACTTTTACGGTATGAATATTAGGAGACAAGTGATTCAAAGCAATAGTCTATAATTTGATATAAAGACATCAATACTCAGGCATAACAACAAACAGTCATGCCTTTCAAATAAAAATGCCAAAGAGCGCTATCCCTATGAAATAATATAGCCTTGTCATGCTCGGTCTTCCTAACACAAAGTATTAATCATGCACAACCCTGATGACAAGCCAAGAAATTGGTTCATACTTTTTAACGCACTTCAACCTTTTCAACTCTCACGCAATAGAGCCATGGATATAGCACTATCGGTGGAATATAATGCGCTGATAGAGATCAATAAGAGGAAGTCAAAAAGGAAGATAGTCTCACATTGAAGCGGCTAATCAACGGTCTATGGAGATGCCCGTCAATTGATATCAATGCGAGGAGTAGGGATTGTCATGCAACAGATGCACTAAGAGCTATAAGTGTATGAAAGCTCAAACTGAAAACCAATTGGGTGTGCATCCAACTTGCTTGCTCATGAAGACCTTAGGCATTTGAGGAAGCCCATCATCGGAATATACAAGCCAAGTTCTATAATGAAAAATTCCCACTAGTATATTAAAGTGACAACTCAGGAGACTCTCTCTACGAAAAACATGGTGCTACTTTGAAGCACAAGTGCGGAAAAGGATAGTAGCATTGCCCCTTCTATTTTTTCTCTCATTTTTTGTTGGGCTCTTTTTGGCCCCTTTTTTTCATCCGGTTTCTCATCCTGACTTGTGGGGGAATCATAGTCTCCATCATCATTTCCTCACTGGGAGAATGCTCTAATAGTGATGATCATCGCACTTTTATTTACTTATAACTCGATAAAACTGAAACATATGACTCTATCTAAATGCCTCCGGTAGTGTACCAGGATGTGCAATGATCTAGCATAACATATAAAAAAAGATGAATGGTGGCTGAGCCAAAAATACTATGTCAGCTATATGATCATGCAAAACAATATGACAATGATGATGTATGTTGTAAAATAGAACGGTGGAAGCTACATAGAAATATATCTCAGAATAGCTATGGGAATGCCATAATAGGTTGGTATGGTGGCTGTTTTGAGTAAGATATAAGGAGGTTTATGTGATACAGAGCGTATTATATCACGGGGTTTGGATACACCGACGAAGTTTGCACCAACTCTCGAGGTGAGAAAGGGCGAGGCACGGTACTGAAGAGGCTAGAAAATTGTCAAAAGGTAAGATGCGTATAATCCATGGAGTCAAATTAGTCATAAAGAACCCACATACTTATTGCAAAAGTATATTAGCCCTCAAAGCAAAGTACTACTATGCATGCCCCTAGGGGGATAGATTTGTAGGAAAAGTCCATCGCTCGTCCCTGACCGCCACCCATAAGGAAGACAATCAATAATAAATCATGCTCCAACTTCATCGCATACCTAGAGACTATACGTGCATGATTCGGGTTTCACAAATATTAACACCAATATGTTTACTAAACCCCAATCATTCACTAGTACCTCCCACATATTACAATCTTAATATCACAAAACTATTGCAAGGAATCAAACATATCATATTTAGTGATCTAGATGAAAGTATTTATTATATCCCTCTTGAATACCTATCATATTAGGACCAATTTCATAACATATGCATATTACCATTGCTATTTATTGAACTCTCGGAAAGATATAAGTGAAGCATGAGAGTGCAACTATTTCTTTAAAATATAACAACCATCGTGCTCTAAAAGATATAAGTGAAGCACTAGAGCAATTGCCTAGCTCAAAAGATATAAGTGAAGCTCAAAGAGTATTCTAACAAATCACAAATAAATGTGTCTCTCTCTCAAAAGGTGTGTCGAGCAAAAGATGTTTGTAGCAAACTAAAGATCAAACGAAGCAAAAACTACTATGGCACAAGACGAAAGAGGGGATGCCTTCCGGGGCATCCCCAAGCTTAGACGCTTGGGTCTTCCATGAATATTACCTTGGGGTTCCTTGGGCATTCCCAAGCTTAGGGTCTTGCCACTCCTTATTTCTTCATCCATCGTGATCTCAACCAAAACTTGAAAACTTCACCGCACAAAACTCAACAAAAACCTCGTGAGATCCATTAGTATAACAAGCAAAACTTTAGGTACTGTTATGAAACCATTCATATTTATTATTGCATAATACCTATTGTATTCCAATTTCTCCATGACTTATACCCCCCGATATAATCCATAGAATTATCGAAACAAGCAAACTATGCAACAAAAACAGAATATGTCTAAAACAATATAGTCTGTAATTATCTAAATAACGACCATACTTTTGGAACTCTAAAAATTCTAAAAAAATTAGGAAAACATGGGAAATTTTTATTTCAATCATTTGTAAAAAGTTCAGATTAAAACCACGTTCCTGTGAGTTTTAAAAATTCTTGGACTGAGTGCAAAAGTTTGTGCTTTTCACAAAATCAAGTCAACTATCAAGCAAATCATCCCAAAGGCTTTACTTGGCACAAACACTAATTAAATCATAAAGACACAATCATAACAGTAAAATAATTGTGTCACCACACAAAACAGAAAGCTAAAATAAAAATAATATAACTATTGGGTTGCCTCCCAACAAGCGCTAATATTTTGCGCCCCTAACTAGCCGTAAGGCATTGTTGCAAGTGTTGTCATCTTTAATTTTTGCTACATCTCGAGAGACGTGTTCATCAGGAGGCTTTTCATAAGTGATGGTGAACTCATCATCTATTTAGATTTAGCATTTTCAAGGCAAATTTCTTCTAAACCTTATTGATTCACTTTCACGATCCAAGAATATTGATGATTAATACCATTGAACACTTGTTCAATAATATGTAAAGGAGGAACTTTATTTTTAGCATTTTCCTCAAAAGCATGATGATCATGAGACATGCATCTCCTCTTAAGATCTTTATCAAATAAAATTTCATCAATCATAGGATGTTCATAACTCATAGTATAGAAGTCAAAGATTTCACGAGCTTTCTCGCAACTATGTAGTTAAATTCATTCATGAGAATAAGAGTGGCTATCTTTTTAGCCTTAGGATTGTTTATGACAGGTAGCTCATAAATTAAACAACCTTTGCAAAGTAGGATGAGTATGCATAAATATCCTTTTAAGTTTAATAATGAGTTTAGAAATAGCTTGGGGTATAACTATTGGTTCTCTTAAGAATAGGAATATCATTGCAAACCAAGGTTCCCGTACAAGTGAAGAATTCCTGAATAATAATTTTTATTATGATGTTCCTACTTCCCGTCCCAAAAGTTTTAGTATCTAAATTTATAGGAATCTCTATCTTAGTAGCTTTTACCATCCTCACTCTTAGCAATAACAAATTCATACATGGTAGCAGCTCAAGCAAAGCAAGGAAACAAACAAACAAAAATATTTTGTGTTTTTTTAAAAAAAAATACAAGTGGGGGAGATGAAAACGAGAGGAAAAGGCAAATAAAATAAGATCAAGTAGATGATAGTTTATGTGAAGGTACTTGATAGGTTTTGATGATGTCTCTCCGGCAACGGCGCCAGAAATTCTTCCTCCTACTTGTGAGCTGCGTTGGGATTTCCCTCGAAGAGAAGAGGAGATGCAGGACAATAGAGATAAATATTTCCCTTCATGAGAACCAAGGTTTATCGTGTTGGGGAACGTTGCAGAAAATAAAAATTTCCTACGGTTTCACCAAGATTCATCTATGAGTTCATCTAGCAACGAGTGACAGTAGTGCATCTACATACCTTTGTAGATCGCGAGCGGAAGCGTTCAAGAGAACGGGGTTGAGGGAGTCGTACTCGTCGTGATCCAAATCACCGATGACCAAGTGCTGAACGAACAGCACCTCCGCGTTCAACACACGTACGGAGCGGATGACGTCTCCTCCTTCTTGATCCAGCAAGGGGGAAGGAGAGGTTGATGAAGATCCAGCAGCATGACGGCGTGGTGGTGGATGCAGCAGAGTTCCGGCAGAGGTTCGCCGAGCTTCTGCGAGAGGGAGAGGTTTTAGCAGGGGAGAGGGAGGCGCCAAGACTTCAGGGTGCGGCTGCCCTCCCTCCCCCTTCCTTTATATAGGCCCCCAAGGGGGGCGGCAGCCAAGGGGGGTGGAGTGCCCCCCAAGGCAAGTGGAGGCGCCCCCTCCCTTAGGGTTCCCAACCCTAGGCGCAGAGGGGGGCCCAGGGGGGGCGCACCAGCCCACCAGGGGCTGGTCCCCTCCCCACTTCAGCCCATGGGGCCCTCCGGGATAGGTGGCCCCACCCGGTGGACCCCCGGGACCCTTCCGGTGGTCCTGGTACAATATCGGTGACCCCCGAAACTCTCCCGATGGCCGAAATTGCACTTCCTATATATTATTCTTTACCTCCGGACCATTTCGGAACTCCTCGTGACGTCCGGGATCTCATCCGGGACTCCAAACAACTTTCGGTTTGCTGCATACTCATATCTCTACAACCCTAGCGTCACCGAACCTTAAGTGTGTAGACCCTACGGGTTCGGGAGACACGTAGACATGACCGAGATGGCTCTCCGGTTAATAAACAACAGCGGGATCTGGATACCCATGTTGGCTCCCACATGCTCCTCGATGATCTCATCGGATGAACCACGATGTTGAGGATTCAATCAACCCCGTATACAATTCCCTTTGTCAATCGGTATGTTACTTGCCCGAGACTCGATCGTCGGTATCCCAATACCTCGTTCAGTCTCGTTATCGGCAAGTCACTTTACTCGTACCGTAATGCATGATCCCGTGACCAGACACTTGGTCACTTTGAGCTCATTATGATGATGCATTACCGAGTGGGCCCAGAGATACCTCTCCGTCATACGGAGTGACAAATCCCAGTCTCGATCCGTGTCATCCCAACAAACACTTTCGGAGATACCTGTAGTGCACCTTTATAGTCACCCAGTTATGTTGTGACATTTGGTACACCCAAAGCACTCCTACGGTATTCGGGAGTTACACGATCTCATGGTCTAAGGAAAAGATACTTGACATTGGAAAAGCTCTAGCAAAACGAACTACACGATCTTGTGCTATGCTTAGAATTGGGTCTTGTCCATCACATCATTCTCCTAATGATGTGATCCCGTTATCAACGACATCTAATGTCCATAGTCAGGAAACCATGATTATCTGTTGATTAACGAGCTAGTCAACTAGAGGCTTACTAGGGACATATTATGGTCTATTTATTCACACGTGTATTACGATTGCCGGATAATACAATTATAGCATGAATAAAGACAATTATCATGAACAAGGAAATATAATAATAATCCTTTTATTATTGCCTCTAGGGCATATTTCCAACATATCGAGCCAGATGTAGAATCACGCAAAGCCTCGTGAACATCGCCTGCACACACAAAAGCAAATACTTGCACCCAACACGAACAAGAGGGTTGTCAATCCCCTTGGTGGTTACTTGCAAGGATTAAATCTTGTATTGGTAGATAAATAAAGTACAAAGATAAAAGAAAATAAAAGTTGCAGAAATGTATTTTTAAGTTTTTATATATGATAAAGGTAGACCCGGGGGCCATAGTTTTCATGACACTCGTCTCTCAAACACATAACCTACGATGGGTAAACAAATTATTGTTGGGCAATTGATAGAAAACGCATACTTATGACAATATTCAAGGCAATGATCACATATATAGGCATCATGTCCGAGACAAGTAGACCGACTCCTGTCTCATCTACTACTATCACTCCACCCATCGACCGCTATCCAGCATGTATCTTGGGTATTAAATTAATAAAAATAGAGTAACACCCTAAGCAAGATGACATGATGTAGACAAAGTAAACTCAACAAATATGAATAAACCCCATCTTCTTACCCTTAATGGCAACAACACATATACGTGTCTTGCCCCTTTCTATCATTGGGAGAGAGCACCGCAAGATTGAACCCATCACAAAGCACCTCTCCCACTAAACATAAATCAATCTAGTTGGCCAAACCAAATGTATAGATCAGAGAGAAATACAAAGCTATAACAATCGTACAAAATAAAGTTCAGAAAAAGACCTAATGACTTCTCATGAATATGAAGATCATAAACCCACAATTCATCAGATCCGAACAAACACACTGCAAAAGAAGATTACATCGGATAGAACTCCAAGAACATCGAGGAGAACATGGTATTGAAGATTAAAGAGAGAGAAGAAGCCACTAGCTACTAGTTATGGAACCGTAGGTCTGGGGTAAACTACTCAAACATCATCAGTAGGGTGGAAAGGTTGATGTAGAACCCCTCCATGATCGGTTCCCCCTCTGGCAGAGTACCGAAAAACGCATTCATATGGGATCGCGGAAAAACTAAAGCTTGAGCGATAGATAAAGTGTTTCGGGTGTCTCTCTGTTGGTTTCCCAGTATTTGCGAATTTATAGAAGTGGAATTAGGTTACAAGAAGCCTCGAGGGCCCACTAGGCAATAGGGTGTGCCCCCTGGGCCCGCTGGGTTGCCTTGCCATCTCCTCGTACATCCTCTAGTCTCCTCCCGAAGATTCCATGTCTCTTATGTCTAGAAAAATATTGTCAAAAATTTTCATAGCGTTTGGACTCCATTTGGTATTAGTTTCCTGGAAAACTAGAAACAAGCAGAAAACAACAACTGGCACTGGGCACTGGGTTAATAGGTTAGTCCCCAAAATTGGTAGAAAATATCATATAATTGCGTATAAAACTTCCAAGATTGATACTATAATAGCATGGAACAGTAAAAAATTATAGATAGATTGGAGACGTATGAGAGTCACAAGCATAAAATACGTCCAAGATAATATATTTATATGTGAAACCTCTCTTCCTTTATTATTCTGTAATGAATTGCATCAATGACCAATGCTATGTTTGTTACATTCCAATAAATTTTCCAATCATACTTTTTATATGTGAAGTCATTACTCCTCATGGGATTAGCATATGAACTTTTATTATTGTTGCTAAGATTGAAAAAAGAAAATAAAGCAAAAAAAAACTCATACTAGTCGTTATTATATAACTCTCACACATGATTACATAGATAGAACAATCACGAAACAAGCACTCAAAAACTACTTTATACTAATACTTTATTCTTCTAGATTACGAAATAAATAGGGATCGAACTAAGATAAATAATGATGATAAAAGTGGTGGTGATACAATACCCAAGGCACCTCCCCCACACTAGGAACAAGCCAAGGGTGGTGCCTAATACGTCAATTTGCATCATGTTTACCTACTGTTATTTCCTATGTTTTATGCATAATAATGCTTTTTGGAGTAATTCTAATGCCTTCTCTCTCATAATATGCAAGGTTTACACAAACAGGGAGAATACCGGCAGCTGGAATTCTAGACCTGAAAAACCTACATCGGAGTTACCTATTATGCACATCTCCAAATGAGCTGAAAATTTACGGAGACTTGTTTTGGAATATATGAAAATTACTAGAGCAAATAACTACCGGAGGAGGCCCACCAGGTTGGCACAACCCACGTGGGTGCGCAAGGCAGCCTAGGCGCGCCCTGGTTTGTTGTGCCCTCCTCGGACCACCTCTAGTGCCCCTCTTCTGGTATATAAGTCATTTTGACCTAGAAAAAAATAAGGAGATGACTTTCAGGACAGAGCGGCAACATCTTGAGGCGGAACTTGGGCAGTAGCACTTTTGCCCTCCAGTAGAGCGATTCCGCCGGGGGAATGATACGTCTCCAACGTATCTATAATTTATGAAGTATTCATGCCATGTTTACAATAATTTTATATGGTTTTGGTATGATTTGCATGGAACTAACCTGGACTAACTCTGTTTTCAGCAGAACTACCCTGATGTTGTTTTTTGTGCAGAAATGAAAGTTCTCCAAATGAGCTAAAACTTTTTGACAATTTTTTGGAACAAAAGAGACCCTTGAAGCTTCGTGGGAGGGCCAGAAGGACCACGAGGAGGGCACAACCCACCGGGGCATGCATGGGCCCTTGCCCATGCCCCGGTGTATCGTGCTCACCTCGAGGCCCATATGGATGTGAGACCGACGCCAAAAATTCCTATAAATAGAGAAACCATCAGAAATAATCCTAGATCGGAAGTTCCGCCACCGCAAGCCTCTGTAGCCACCGAAAACCAATCGAGAGCCCGTTCCGGCATCCCGACGGCCACCATGATGCGGAGGGAGTAGTCCACCGTCGGGGCTGAGGGTTTGCACCAGTAGCTATGTGTTTAATCTCTCTCTCTCTCTCGTGATCTTGAGATGTCACAATCTTGATATATCATGGGCTTTGTTAACATAGATGGATCATATGGTGTTTCTCCCCTCTCTACTCTTGTTGTGATGAATTGAGTCTTTACCCATCGAAGTTTTGTCTTCTTGGATTGAATGTTCAGATCTGAGAACACATGATATATGTCTTGCATATGAATACCCGTGGTGACAATGGGGTATTATTTTGATTCACTTGATATATGTTATGGCACTCAACTTGCGGATTCCCGAGGTGACTTTGGGGTAATCTATGCATAGGGTTGATGCACGTTTTTATTATCTTTGCTCCGATAGAAACTTTGGGGTCTCCTAGTAGTTCTTTGTGTGGATTGAGTATTATGAATCTAAAATTGTTTGATACATATCGTATAATTAAATCACGGGTACTCGCGGTGACATTGGGGTATCTAGGTGACATTAGAGTTGGTTGATATGTATCATATGGTGTATTTTAGTATGAACTCTTGATTAGATCATTCGCAAAGAATATCTTGCTGTTATTTTAGTATGAACTCTAGGATATATTGATCAAAAAGAATAGCTTTGAGGTGGTTGCGTACCCTACAAACAATTTCTATCTTTTGTTCTCTGCTAATAGGAACTCGGGAGTGATTCTTTATTGCACTTTGAGGGATAATAGCATGCTGTTATTTTAGTATGAATCTATGATAGATTGATCGGAAAGAATAGCTTTGTTGTGCCCTCCCCCCTTGCATATACACACTAAAGGGAATCTCTCACCGTGACATCATATTCGTCTCTCTCTCTAGACCACTCTCATTTCTCGTGCTATCTCTCCTACGCCCCCTGCCGGCCCCTCTATCCATGCCCCTCTCGAATACGTATTACACACACATACCTCTCTAGGCCCTGCCAAATGCATCAACTACACATTCACACATGTTACATCACATACCCCATTGATCTAAAAAGCCCCCTCTTCACGTTTATTTCGCATACAACATTCCTTTTGAATAAAGTGTGGCCAAAATATTATTTTAGAATTTCTACATATATACAACATTACAAAGTTATATGGAGGAGTATGAACACTAATTTGCATTGCATGGTGCCCACAATGATATTTATTCCGCACTGTGAATTTTTATATTTTTATACTATATATAAAGTTAGTCATAATAAAGAGAAACGAAGAGCATCTCTCTCCATCGCATACCCCCCTCTATGCCCCTTTCACGTACCACACAAACTATCTCCAGGCCCTCTAAAAGTAAGCCCCCAACACATTCACGCATGTTTCATCTTTCTCTCGCGATATATATAGTGACGATCATCGTATTTGAAGTGAAAGCACGATACGCACATTGGACTTCAGAATCCACTCATTACGGTCACCATTTATGTTTTGTGGTTATTATACAATCATGGGCTCACCGTACAACTCTGTATTTGCTCAAGACACGACTAGTTGACCAGTAAAACGCTCCACGTGACACCTCTAGTGTTGCATCACATTATCTCACTACCATTGGGACCACCTATCAGCTTGTATATACTCTACATCTACACTCTTATAAAATACACTCTTATAGAAAAATAGAGTTGGTGATGATGGTGTGCCTGCCATCCTGCAATATAGGCTGTCCAATTTATATTTGACAGATAGGAAGGATACTATGTCAATTTTGTAAAAGGTACCCACACATCTCTTCACATTTGCAAATAAGGCCTTCCCTTGTTCATCCTTTTCTCTCACAAGATAAACTAGTCATACAAATGCATCTTGATGTTACGTGCAATGCACGGGCATCTTGCTAGTAAGAATGAAAACAAATGACAAAAAATATTGGACGGTGGTTCGAAGTCATGACCGCGGGCACAACGGACAAGGTGGCCTTGTATTCGTATGTTGAGCCGTCTATTTTAACACACACGAGATGGTGTGGTGATTATACACACACGCACACATGCACATGAACTGCATGCATGCAACACTCGCATGAACACATGCAGCCACGCAGACACGCAACACTCACGTACACACGCAGCCGCGCACGCACGCAACACTCACACGCACACACGCACGCATGCATGCACACACCAGTACACCACACGACCAACACACACTCTCACACTCAGGTGCTCAACCTACACGTGCATGCGCACACGTCAGGCCCTAACAGACACATACACAACCAGGTGATTCCCGCGCACGGGTTGGAGTCTTGTCGCGCCTGCGTAAATTTGTGTTTATCTGACCTTTTCCCTATGCGAACTGACAGGTGGGACCCACAAGGAACACGGTCAATTTAACTAGTCAACATGGTGCCACGCAGACTATTTGGCCGGTCAACAGAGTGCAATCCGATGCTGAACCATGAGCAAGTGACCGTATAATCACCGCAAAATGTATATAGTGACCGTAATAAGCTTATTCTGAAGTTCGACAACCGTATTACGCTTTTCTCTCTATAGGCCCTCCAAAACTACATCTCTACATTGCAAGGTGGGTTCCTTCTCCGAATACTCCAGGGTAATTATCGAACACTTCAACCGTGTCCGGATCCGCAAAATAATCTTCACATACCGCCATAGAGAGAATGATATTTCACAAATGCAATCTGCTAACAACCTTTTAGACAACATGACATGTCATTATGGTCGGGTCATTATTCGAACCGTTTTCCCACAACCAGCCACAGCGCATATTGCGAGGCGGTTTCCTTGGCACGTCTTGTCAAAGCAGAGATCGTGTCCCCTTATCACGGGATTCTCATCAGTACGGGTATTGGTAATCCCACACGCCATCAATTGTGGCGCTTGGGAAGCAAGCGATTCTCAACGGGCAAGTGGGGAGGCGCACCGCTTTCGTCGCCTCTATAAAGGGATAGGAGTTCCCCATTTTTACCCATGTCTTCCTCCTCCTTTGCCCACTCTTGCCCCCTCAAGCTCCAGTTCCCAAGCCCAAGTCTTCTCCGCACAGCTAAACATGTCCGGAGTAGGAGGCAAGTGGGTGGCTTCCACCGTGAAGGAGAAGCATATCGTGAATCTTCAGGCAGCCAGATACTTGGCCGCAGATATAGTGCACCGGCTACCGGACGACGGGAAGGTCATTCCGACCCCGGGACCCCATGAGAGGGTCGTGTTTGTTGCCCACTTCATCCGTGGACCGGGATTTCCACTTCATCCCTTCGTCCGCGGGCTCATGTTCTACTACGGGCTAGATTTCCATGATCTAGCCCCAAATTTTGTCCTCAGCATCTCGGCGTTCATCGTCGTATGCGAGGCCTTCCTCCGCATCAGGCCTCACTTCGGCCTGTGGCTGCAAATCTTCTGCGTGAAGCTAAAGATTGTGGGTGGCCAGCAAGCGGAGTGCGGAGGGTCCATGGTGGGCAAGATGCCTAACATCACCTGGCTTGACGGCTCCTTTGCGTAAATCGTGAAGGGGTGGCAGTCGGGGTGGTTCTACATCACCGGGCCGCGCGGCGCCAACTGGGCGGCAGCCCCCGAGTTCCGATCCGGAACCCCCATCCGGCTCACCTCCTGGGAAAAGAAGGGCCTGTCGTAGGGCGAACCTACAGAGCTGACCGGACTCTAGATCTGATTAAGGAGCTTGAAGGACAAGAACATCAAGTTTGTCAACGTGATCCAGGTCATACTCGTTCGCCGGATTATCCCGTGCCAAAGGCGGGTATTTAATCTGTGGGAGTTCGTCCCAGCCGAACACCAGACGCTTCGGACGCTCTATGGCATGACGCACAAAGACGCATGGAAGGCGCTGTTCAAGGCCTCCGAAGTACCTCCTCCCACATTCGAGGACCGTGGGCTTCACGCCGCGCGGCCTCCTAGTCAGGTAAGTTTTTAGTCTACCACCGGATTCGGTTCTTCCCAATATATTCATGGGGGAGCCTTAAGTAATTGTGCATATTTGTTCAGGATTATGTGGAGATAGCGGAGCAGATTGACTGTCCGGCTCTACTGCCAGAAGGCCCAGCTAATGCTCTCCTGACGGAGATGCTAGTCCCGGCACCTTACAAGGTGCCAGAGAAGAAGGCCGAAAAGAAAGCCCCGGGGACCAGAAAGGGTATCCGGCGTAAGATTGTACCGGAAGCCTCGTCCGAAGACGACGAGGCAAACTCCTCCCCCGAAGGGGAGGAAGAAGAAGAAGGGGCTGCCCCGTCCGGAGAGGATGAGGGGCCTGAGAAGGCAGACCAGGGGGCCGGGAAAGGCCCTCGGTGCAAGGCCGTCATACCCATGTTGTCCGACGACAACGAGACTGATTCCTCCCGCGGAGGCGGGGGGAAGAAAGAAGAGACTCTACCTCCCCGCACTAGGGAGGAGAAAAAGAGAAAAGCTGCCCCGGAGGGGGAGGCCGGGACGTCCAAGAAGGGAAAGGTGTCCCTTCCGGACTACTCCGCCACGGCCGCCCATAGCGAGGAGGGGTGGCTGCCCAGGGGGAAGCCCTTAGCACGATCGTAAGTATCCACACTCTATTACGACTTTACTTCATAGTGTATTTTTTATAATGCCGAACATATATGCAGTCCGGCCAGGGCACATCCCGAGGTATCTTCTTCGGCCGGGTCCCTGAGCGATTCGGAGATGAACTCGCTCCCGACGGCCACTACTCCTCAACCCGCGGATGACACAGAGGTGTTGTCCCGAAGGCTCCCAGAGCGGGGGGAGGTGACTCTGAAGACGCCCGAAGGCAGGATTCCAGACGTCGGACACGCGGGGTTCAAGATCCCCGCGGATCGTGTCGACGAGAGCCGCGGTAGGCCGGGCTCTCAGCCGAACACTGCTCTGGAAGCCCCTACAGTTCCAGACTCAGGCAGGTAGCCCCTCGTTAGGGATGGTGAACCATCCGTGCCGAAGACTTCCGTCACGCCCGAGGCGTCGGATTGTCTGCTGGAAGCACTTCGCGGCGCTTCCATGGATGAAGAGCACCGTACTCTTATGAGTGCGGTGATTCAGAAGGTTTTGTCCGCCAAAAGCGGAATAACCGAAGCTTGCACCAGCCTCCTGACAGGCTTTGAGGTAAGTAAAAAATGTGTGAAATTACCATCCGTTAGGTAGTAGCCCCTGATACTCTGTTTGGTGTTCAGAAAGAAAAGCCAAACGGAGGGTCAATTATAATCCGCAGGAGTCTAATAATAAATGTGCATGTGAATGAGTAGGCTGTGCTGCTTGCCGCTGCTGCCCGCACAACCGAGGTCGCTGAACTAAAGCGGGACCTAGAGTAGGCGCAGGGAGAGCTCGACCTCACGAAGAGGCAGCTCGAAGAGAACAAAGGTGAGTGATTCCCCGTTCTTATGTATTTTAAGGATAGATAAAATCAATTAGTTTAACGACGAAGCATCGTGGCTGTGTAACAGGGGCCACCACCGAAGTGGTGTCCCTGAAGAAAGAGCTGTCCGAGGCCGAAGATAAGGCGGCCTTGGAATGCAAGGAGCGCGAAAAGCAAAGTGCTAGAGTGGGCGAGGTACAGCAAGAGCTCCGGGACCTCGGCAAAAAGTTTGAGTCCATGGAGCATGATCTGAAGATGAAAGAGGCCGAGCTTGCGAAGGCCCTTGCGAGTATGAAAGATGCCAAGGCCGAGGCCGACAAGGCACATCAGGAGATCCAGGCGGCCAAAAAGATAGCTGCGGGTAAGACATTCTTTATGCAAAGCATACATGTGGAGGAGGCGTTTCTTTTACTTACCCGAATTTGGAGCTCTCTAGGGGCATTTGCAGATCTGCCACACAGCGTCTCAGACGCCGCGGAGTTCTACCGGGCCGAGGAGGAGAGCTCCACAGAGAAGCTGTTCTGGTCCCAGTATGTTGGGGCCAAACACCCAATGCCTCTGAGTGACAAACTGAGCAGTTGGTCGAACTCCATAGGGCGGCCGAAGTGGCTATGAAAGATTTCATAGTCCGGATGTGGCCTGGTGAGCCCCTGCCCACTAGCTACTTCGGCCTGATCAAGCGGATGGTGAATGCCTGTCCGCGGCTTGAAGTGATCAAGCGTTCCATTTGCATTGAGGGTGCCCGCCGGGCCTTTGCCCGCGCAAAGGTGCATTGGGGCAAGCTAGATGCAGAGAAGCTGGTGAAGGACGGGCCGCCGGAGGGTAAGGCGCATCGCCATCCCAAGAAGTACTATCATGGTGTTATGAAGGGCGCTCGTCTCATGGCCGATGAATGTACCAAGGACAAGATCTTTGACTAAATGTACCTCTGCCGCTGTTGTAATTTAAAGACGAAGTTACTTGTGCTGTGTAGCACTATTTGATTTAAAATATTACCTTCTGTGCGGCTGTTTATAGAATACTGAAAATAGGCCAGTCGTCGGCTTCTGCCCCACGCAACTAGTACTGGGTGTTCCTGGAAAACCCCGGATACTCTTTATCCAAATGTTTGGTCCCTTAAGGAGGTATCCGGCGCAGCGAACAAGGCAATCGGACTATGCGGCTTTATAACTTTCACTTAGCCATAGAAGTCTATAATTTTAAATTTCGGCGAAGCCCCTAGAATTCGGAAGGCCGAATTAGGGCGCTATAGACACCTAAATCGGACGAAGCTGATTCCTCGCCTAAAGCGGAAAAATCTTTAAGGATTTTGAGACCTCTCGAACAGCGACCAGCTCTCGCCGTATCATGCCGGTTAGTTTTCGGCTTTCTCTACTGAGGTGCTCGTCCGGAAGAACCGGGACACAATCGCAGTAGTTCTCCCTGCGCTACCTTAGCCGATATAATGGAACATAAGGTACCAAAACAAGGGAGCTGGGCTAACCCAACTGTGGACCCAAGACATGATTCGGAGCTGATGCATATAGTGCTATAAGTTCGGGGTGCCGCACTGTTGAAAGTGTTCGGACTTTACTTGCCGTATTACGGGGCGCCATGAGAAGCCCCTGACAAACTGACCATACCAAGGTGTACGGATGCAATATCAAATAAACATTTGTAAGAAAAAAAATTGCTCAAATAAGAATAATAAGCTGACGCTATATATGAGCTCCCATTGATGAATAATACGTTTAAGCGTATGTTTACAATGAGTGCATTAAGCAGAGATAAATAGGACTATTTGACATGTCCTATCCAGGGGCAGGCTGCGTACAGGTATGTAAAATAGGTATGACGATCGTAAATAGATTCCACCTGCGTATTTCCTTCTGTGCACAAAGCCTGCTGCCTCCTTGGATTTCTCCCCTGTCTAAGTCCGATGATCCGGCTCTTCTAAAGAGGCTGCCCTAAAGCAATGTCCTGAAAAATAAAAGAGGGAGGTTTTTATTTATGAAAGTATGATGCGGTTACACCGCACTGTTGACCGAGTCACTGCTGTGCCTCCGCCTATGCCCATGGTATTTTGAGTGCGTAATTGTGTACGCGTGGCATGAATGCTGCTTTGATGGGGCTTGAGCGGAGGCCGGACTGCTAGTCGCGCTCTTGGCGTGCCTGATGATCCTGTTGCGGGGTGCTCCGGACTCGCTTGACGGTGCTCGAAGTTGTTGTCGCCAGATTGGTTTGTCGGAGGAGGCCGCATTGTACTTCCGCCGCGAGGGCTGCAGTATGATCTTCTATTCGGAGAGAGCGGTCCATGTTTCCGTTGACTGTTATGACCCCGCACGGTCCTGGCATCTTGAGCTTGAGGTATGCGTAATGTGGTACCGCATTGAATCTAGCGAATGTAGTTCGTCCCAACAGTGTGTGATAACCACTGCGGAAGGGGACGATATCGAAGATTAACTATTCACTTCAGAAGTTATCCGGAGAGCTTAAGACTACTTCCAATGTTATAGAGCCCGTACAACGGGCCTCTACTCCAGGAATTACACCTTTAAAGGTGGTTTTGGTGGGCTTGATCCTTAAAGGGTCGATGCCCATTTTGCGCACTGTGTCCTGATAAAGCAGGTTCAGGCTACTACCGCCGTCCATAAGGACTCACGTGAGATGGAATCCGTCGATGATTGGGTCAAAGACCAATGCGGCTGAGCCGCCGTGACGGATGCTAGTAGGATGATCCCTACGATCAAAGGTGATCGGACAAGCTGACCATGGGCTGAATTTGGGGGCGACTGGCTCCATCGCATAGATGTCCCGTAGTGTTCGCTTCCGTTCCCGCTTGGGGATGTGAGTGGCGTAGATCATGTTGACCGTTTTCACCTGGGGGGGGGGGGGATTTCTTCTGTCCCCCCGTGTTCGGACGCTGGGGATCCTCGTCATCGTCGCTGTGCAGCCCTTGTCCTTGTTTTCGGCATTTATTTTGCCGGCCTGTTTGAACACCCAGCAGTCTCTGTTGGTGTGGTTGTGGCTTGTCCGGGGTGCCATGAATTTGGCACGAGCGCTCCAGTATACGGTCCAGACTGGATGGTCCCTGATTGTTTCTTTTGAATGGCTTCTTCCGCTAACCGGACTTGGATCCGCTGAATCCGGCGTTTACTGCCGTGTCTTCAGTGTTGTCGCCATTGTTTCGTCGCTTATGTCTGTTGCATCGTGGCTTGCCGTTTTTATCGCGGGCATCCGAAGTGCCGGAATGTGGTGTGGTGCTGCTGCGAGCCAGCCAGCTGTCCTCGCCCGCGCAAAAGCGGGTCATAAGTGTTGTGAGAGCTGCCATGGACCTGGCCGAGGTGTCGGGCGAGCCACTCGTCATGGATATTATGCTTAAAAGCCACCAGGGTTTCGGCGTCCGGACAATCGACTATTTGGTTCTTTTTAGTTAGGAACTGAGTCAAGAATTTCCTGGCTGACTCCCCAGGCTGTTGAGTAATGTGGCTCAAGTCATCGGCGTCCGGTGGTCGCACATATGTGCCCTTGAAGTTGTCGAGGAATGCGTCTCCCAGGTTTTCCCAACTGCCAATGGAATTTGTTGGCAGGCTGTTTAGCCAGTGACGGGCGCGTCCTTTGAGCTTAAGGGGAAGATACTTGATGGCGTGTAGATCGTCTCCATGGGCCATGTGAATGTGGAGAAGGAAATCTTTGATCCATACAACGGGGTCTGTTGTGCCATCGTATGATTCGATGTTTACGGGTTTGAACCATTCTGGGAATTCATGATCCATCACTTCATCAGTGAAGCAGAGGGGGTGCGCGGCGCCTCTGTGCCGGGCTATGTGGCTACGCAGTTCGAATTGGTCTGGGTTGCTGTGTTTGGCCCGGCCGGACTTGTTTATGGTGTATCCGTCGCAACGGTCATCGTCGCGTGCTGGGGCGCGCCCCCGCAATCCGTAGATCGATCTTGGCTGTCCTGCTTGGTTTTCCAGTATTTCTTGCAGGTCTTGCTTGTTACCCCGGGCCGTAGTGTATTGGCGTGGGGGTGCGGGCTGGTATTCGGGCTGATATCTCGTTTTATCCCGGCCACGGGGTGGCCAGTCAGCGTTTTAGCACTCGAGTCCATATTCCTCGGCTTCCAGGACTTCAGTCCATCTATCTTTGAGCAGGTCTTGATCAGCCTGTAGTTGCTGCTGCTTCTTTTTCAGGATCCTTGCAGTGGCCATAAGCCGACGCTTGAAGCACTCCTGCTCCATGGGATCCTCAGGCACACCGAACTCGTCGTCGTCGAGGCTAATCTCGTCTTCAGAGGGGGGCATGTAGTTGTCCTCCTCCGGATATCCGTCGGTCGCCTGTTCGTCTGGGCTGACCTGCTCATCATCCTACTCGTTCTGCTCGAAGGCGGGCTGATCAGGGTTGTATTCCTCTTCGGCACCATCCGGATTGTTTTCGTCTCCTGGGCCGGTATTGCTATGGCGGGGCATGGAGTGGCGCCGACGACGCCCATGTTTTTCTTTTCTCCCTGAAGGGTTATCTTCTGTTGCCTCATCACCATTGGTTTCCTTCGGAGTGTCCACCATATATATATCGTATAAGGAGGTGGCTGTCCACCGCCCTGTGAGTGGTGGTTCCTGTACTTCTCCCGCATCGTCGTCCATACCTTCGATGTCTTCGGAGTCGAAGTCAAGCACGTCGGTTAGATCATCGATCATGGCAATGAAGTCGGTGGTGGGTGGGCAGTGAATTCCTTCATCGCCTGCTTCCCACTCAAGTCGGACATAGTTCGGCCAAGAGCCTCCTAACAAAGAGAGAGACTTTAATGAGTTCAGCATGTCGCCAAAGGGCGAGTGCTGGAAGATGTCCGTGACGGTAAACTCCATCACCGGAGCCCAACTTGGCTCGGCTGGCTCGAGAGTGCGCAGACTGTAACCAACAACCGGATACGAGTCCGGGGGTCCGGAGTCACAGGCTTCCACAAAGGTGAGGCCTGTGTTCGGCTCCACCGCCGATGAGCGTGCGACCTGCGAGGCAGGGTCCATCCCTCCATCCTTAGGCAATGCAGCCTGCTCCGGATTTAGGTCCGGGGCTACTGCAGGGGTGATATCCCGAGCATTGTCCGACAACAGGTCTAAGCCGTGCTCGTTGTGACTGTCCGGTGCTCCTGGCACATGCCTGAATCTGTCGATGATCAAGTCTCCGCGAACGTTGGTTGTGTAAGTCAAGTTTCTGAACCTGACATGGTGGCCAGGGGCGTAGCTATCGATCTGCTCCAGATGGCCAAGTGAATTGGCCCGCAGTACGAAGCCGCCAAACACAAAGATCTGTCCGGGGAGAAAAGTCTCGCCCTGGACCGTGTTGTTGACGATGATTGAAGGAGCCATCGAGCCTTGCAGCAATGACACAGAGGAACTCTCAATGAAAGTACCAATGTCGATGTCAAAACTGGCGGATCTCGAGTAGGGGGTCCTGATCTGTGCGTCTTAGGCTGATGGTAACAGGAAGCGAGGGACACAATGTTTACCCAGGTTCGAGCCCTCTCGATGGAGGTAAAACCCTACTTCCTGCTTGATTAATATTGAAGATATGAGTAGTACAAGAGTAGATCTACCACGAGATCATAGAGGCTAAACCCTAGGAGCTAGCCTATGATGATTATGATTGTAATTGTGATCGGCCTACTAAGGACCAACCTCTCCAGTTTATATAGACACCGGAGAGGGCTAGGGTTTACATGGAGTCGGTTACAAGGAAGGAAATACAATATCCGGATCACCAAGCTTGTCTTCCACACAAAGGAGAGTCCCATCCGGACACGGGATGGAGTCTTGAGTCTTGTATCTTCATGCTTCAATAGTCCGGAGGATGCATATAGTCCGGCTGTCCGGATACCCTGTAATCCAGGACTCCCTCAGCCGCCGCCGCTAGACGCCGCCGCGCCGCCGCCACCCAGCCCCGCGCCGCCCGCCGCTGCCGCTAGCCTCGCCACCAACGCCAGAGTTGGTCGTTGCCGGAGCCGCCCGCCTGAGTTCCCGCCACCGCCGCCGCCTGTCCCGAGGTAGCCGCCGGTTTTTTTCGAGAAAACCATTCGGTTTTATTTTGTAAACCCTAGTATTCATTTTTTATTAGATTGGTTTTATTTTCTCGGTTTAGCTAAATAGCGGACATTTGTCCATACGTTTGTTTTAATGAACGGTGTTCACCCATTAGCCGCAGACAGCGAACGTTCGTTCGTTAGCCTGTTCGATTTTTCTTTTTCCAGGGTTTTCCACGATTATTTTCGATCGCGATTTCTGCCCTGATTTTCGTTTTAGTTTATCTTTTCGCTCGTTTATCGGAATCAGGCGATTCAAGTGCCTAGATCTTCTTCTCGAAGCCCTCTTTCTGTTTAACCAACTTGAACAATATTTTGGTACTGTAAAATTTGACTTTAGTCCAGATTAATAAATGGATCTTGTTTCTTTTGCAGTTGGAGTTTCGTTGCTTCGTTTGATTTGATTCTTTTTGCAAACTGGAGTTCTTAAGTTGAACTTTCTAGTTAGATCTTTTATTTGAGTTTTACCCGTGCTTCTAGTTGAGTGCTTATTATATGTTTTGTTTGTTTGCGATAGAGTACCCGGAGTGCAAAGCGTGCTACTACGAGTCTCTAGGTTTCACGGATCATCAGTAAGGCAAGTAACACTTTGATCATACCTCTTTACTACCCAGTTTTATTGCACTAGATCAATCCTCAAACAATTACATGGTTAGGATTTGATTAACATGTGGGTTTTGGGAAGTTGATGATGAGGTAGATCCTATTGCCCTGTTTATTATCAAACCTTTGGGAGTTCTTTCTACGTTATGATTATACTGCTATGCTATGCTCGTAGACGTGGATTGGTTCAAGTGATTCATGACAGATGTGAGAGTTATTATTAATGGTTAACTTAAGGTGGATACTTAAATACACATTTGGGTGGATTGCTTGAGGCACCCTGGAGTACCCAGTGGTTGTCAGAGCACCTGGAGAATCCAGTGTTGTCCTAGGATATCTGGGAGTACCCGTGTGACCATCCTACGGTCCGCCACCCAGGCTCAAAGGGATCATAAGATTATTCATGCTAGAAACTTCTGTGTGCAACCACAAGCTATTATGGGCTCTGGCATAGTTGAGTATGTTGCAAGACCTCTTTCATTGGTGGGCTAGCAGATGTAGGGGAAAGTAGGTGTAACTGTCCACCCAGAGTAAAGAGTTATTGTTTCAGAAAGACTGTGTCTCGATTCTCCAACAAACTAATCATGGTTAGCCGTGTCCCCGGTTATGGACGTTTTGAGTATCTAGTTCTTGGATTATAATGTTGATATCATCACTCTAAATTTAATTTGATTGGGTTAATGGTGATGCTTAATTGGGATTGATTTGGAGGAACCTTCTCAATGTTTAACAACCACCATGATAGTTAAATAAAATTTATTCCTTTGTTGTAGGAAAAAATTGGCTTTATGCAAAACTGTAACCATAGAGCTTTCCATCAGCCATATATGCATGTAATGATAGCATTTATTCTGTTCATTGCTCTATGTGTTACATTGCCAGCATATTCCATGTGCTGACCCGTTTCGGGCTGCAACATTCATGTTGCAGACTTTTCAGACGACGAGTAAGGTGCCATAGGTCATTGTCTTTCACTCAGTGATGCCGTTGGAGTTGATGGACTCACTTTATCTTCCAAGCCTTCCGCTATTATTGATTTTAGATGGCCTTAAGCCATATCATTGTAATAAGTTCTCTTTTGAGACATTCGATGTAATAAGTGTGTGATTTCTACTCTGTTATAAATCCTCAAGTATTGTGCGTGTCAGCATTACAGATCCAGGGATGACACTAATGCACAGAGATCAGACTGTTTGAGGTCTCGTCGCTACAAGATGGTATCAGAGCACACGCTGACTGTAGGACACGACCACTAAGCTAAAGCCCTAGATCACTACTCTCTTCTCATTTCTGACTCCTCTCCCTTTTCTACTCTATATGATGGCAGATGCAAGGAACAAGTTCACCCAACCAGATGAAGGTACACCTTTTGGACGACACTAGAAGGAAGTTACTAGATACCTGAACATCGGAATACCAAGATTCACCGGGACCTACATTACCACTTTACCGGAAGAGGAGCGTTGGATGATTCGAGTTCAAGTTCCAGGAAGGATGTTCATGCCAGTCACTGAGCCCATAGAGTTTTCCTTTGATGCACCAACCTGGAGTCTAGGAAAGACCATGGCAGCCCACATCACTATGGGAAGCATTGGAGAAGTTTACCACAAGGTCCTCAAGGATACAATCTACCAGATTTGTGGGCGCCGATATGAGCAATGAGAGATGATCAGCACCAGGAAGGATAGATCCATTGCAGCTTTCATCCAGGAGTTAAACCAGCACATTCATTGCCAGGAGAACCAGATGTGCACAGGCATGATAGATCTAAAGAAGGCAATGACCAGGATCGCGGAGCTGGAGTAAGAACTCAAGTCTACACGCGATGGATATGAGGAGGAAATGACGATACTCGTGGAGAAGAATGGCGATTTGACAAGGAAGCTAGGAGTATTCATGGGAGACCCCGCACCAGGAGGAGAAGACGACGATTCCACTTGTCCGGAGAACTACATCATCATCGACGACACCGACTCGGACCCAGATGATAGCAATGATGACTATGTTGATGAAGCTGGAGTAGATATCATGGAGTCTTCCACCGATCAAGTTTTCTAGTCGACCACCATATCAGTAGTAGTTATCCCCCATGTATATAGTATAGTCCGAGCAGTTTTGTAATGATAGTTAGACCGATTGTATGTCCTTGTTTGAATTGATTGAAGTGATATGTTTGTGTTTGTCTCGTGTGCATATGGGTAGTGTTTTCCCTCTAGATCTCATTCTATTCTGTTTTCTCATCTTTTCTAAACCCATCAGATGCCTCCGAGACGCGACAATGGATTTGCTTTCCCACCGGAGCTCACTCAGTTGATCCAGCAGCAGAATGCATTGATGCAGATACTAGTCTAGAATCAGACCCAGGGGAACAACAACAACAACCCACCACCACCACCACCACCTATTGATCATTTAGCCCGTTTCTTAAGGCTGAATCCGTCGGTGTTCTCCAGTAGCACCGAGCTGATAGTTGCAGATGATTGGCTCTGCAAGATTGGGAGGGAGTTGACCACTGCAGGATGCACATATGCGGAGAGAGTGCATTTTGCCGCACATCAGTTTGATGGACCCACATCATCTTGGTGGGAGAATTTCGCAGCCACTTACCCCATCGACATCATCACATGGGACCAGTTTCAGAAGGCTTTTCGCACATCCCATGTTTTAGCAGGAGCTATGGCCATGAAGAAGCGTGAGTTCCATAACCTGCGCTAAGGAGGATGCACAGTGGGCCAGTATGTGGATGATTTCAGTAAGTTAGCACGTTATGCCCCAGATGACGTTGCTACGGATGCAGCTAAGCAGGAGAAGTTTCTGGAAGGACTGAATGATGAGCTGAGCATGTAGTTGATGGTGGCAACCTTCAACAACTACCAGGAGTTGGTAGATAGAGCTCTCATGATTGAAGGGAAGCAACAGTAGATTGACAACCGCAAGAGGAAGTATGGTCAAGGGAATTCAGGAGCTCAGTAGAGGCCCCGTTTTACCCCGAACTCAGGAGGACACATTCACCATAACCATGGAGGCCATAATTCCAATGGAGGAAGTTCGCATAACCATAGTGGCCCCAAGAATGGGAATGGGAATGGAGGAATCAACGGCTAGAACCGTTCCAACCCAGCAACGCCCGCCAAGAAGGATCTAAGTCACATTACTTGTTTCAAGTGCGGGAAGAATGGACATTACGCCACGGAGTGTTCTGAAGCAAAGAATGGAAATGGCAATGGAAGCTCTGGGAAGAAGCCCAACCCTTTCAACAGGGGACAAGTGAACCACGTTAACGTGGAGGAGGTTGAAGCACAACCAGATGCAGTAATAGGTAAGTTTTTGGTTAAGTCATTTACTGCAATCGTTCTTGTTGATACTGGTGCATCGCATTCATACATATCAAGGGGATTTGTGGATAAGTCTAAGTTGCCCACCAAAGTTCTTAGAACACCATTGTTAGTAAGTTTGCCAGGAGCAGAACATATGGCAAGCCAAGGTTGTTTTCAGATGCCATTGACCATAGGTAGGCATGTTTTCCCCTCTGACCTGATAATTCTGGAGTCGCAAGGTTTGGATGTGATTTTGGGTATGGATTGGCTATCGATGTATGGAGGGAACATCGATTGCACCAGTAAGTCAATTGTGCTCACCACCCCAGAAGGAAGAAGGATTAAGTATGTATCCCAGCATGTGCCGAAGAAGACTCAAGTGAATTCCTTATCAGGAGTTGTACAGGAGGAAGTACCAGTGGTGAAGGATTTCCCTCATGTATTTCCAGAAGAGTTGCCAGGCATGCCATCGGATAGAGACATTGAATTCTTGATTGAGCTTTTGCCAGGCACAGGGCCAATATCTAAGAGACCGTACAGGATGCCCGCAAAGGATTTGGAAGAAATTAACAAGCAGATTAAGGAGTTACTGGATAAAGGCTACATCGCCAAAGTTCGTCACCTTGGGGATCACTAGTGCTTCTAGTTGAGAAGAAGGATGGATCATTGAGGATGGTTGCTGACTATCATGGATTGAATGAAGTGACAATCAAGAACAAGTACCCACTGCCGATGATCAATGATCTGTTTGACAAGTTGCAAGGAGCTAAAGTATTTTCCAAGATCGATCTGCGATCAGGATACCACCAGCTGAAGATTCGAGAGCAGGATATACCTAAGACAGCTTTTACCACAAGGTACGGGCTATATGAGTATACCGTTATGTCATTTGGTCTGACTAACGCACCTGCATATTTCATGAACATGATGAACAAGGTGTTTATGGAGTTTTTGGATAAGTTCGTCATGGTGTTCATTGATGACATATTGGTCTACTCGAAAAATGAAGAGGAGCATAAGGAGCATTTGCATTTGGTACTTGCGAAGGTCAGAGAACATCAGTTATACGTGAAGTTCAGCAAGTGTGAGTTTTGGTTGAAGGAAGTTGGATTCCTCGAACATGTTATATCCGGAGAAGGAATAGCAGTAGACCCCACCAAGGTTGTCACTTTGACAAATTGGGAAGCACCCACGTCAGTTGGAGAGATCCGTAGTTTTCTTGGACTCGCAGGATACTACAGGAGGTTCATTGAGAATTTCTCGAAGATTGCAAAGCCCATGACGGAGTTGTTGAAGAAGGACACCAAGTTCAAATGAACTGAGGAATGTGAGGCGTTTTCAGGAATTGAAGAAACGTTTGGTTACAGCCCCAGTGTTGATTCTTCCAGATCAACGCAAGGATTATCAAGTGTATTGCGACGCTTCTCATCAAGGACTTGGAGCAGTGTTGATGCAGGAGGGAAGAGTTGTTTCATATGCCCCACGACAGCTTAAACCCCATGAGTTGAATTATGCTACACACGATTTGGAATTAGCATCCGTAGTGCATGCGTTGAAGACATGGAGACATTTTCTAATCGGAAACCATTGTGAGGTGTACACAGATCACAAGAGTTTGAAGTATATATTCACGCAGAAGGAGCTGAACCTCAGGCAGAGGAGATGGTTGGAGCTCATCAAGGATTATGATATGAGGTTGCATTATCATCCCAGAAAGGCTAACGTAGTAGCCAATGCATTGAGTCACAAGAGTCATGTCAATACTCTCATGACCGGAGAGTTACCAAGGAGTTAGCACAGGAACTTCGAGAGCTATGTTTGGAGATAGTTCCGAGAGGCTATGTAGCAGCATTGGAGATTTAGTCTACTTTGATGGATAAGATCAGAGAAGCTCAGAAGATGGACAAGGAGATTGCCGAGATAAAGGAAAGGATGAGCAAAGGAAAGGCTAAAGGATTTCGTGAGGATGAGCATGACACCTTATGGTTTGAGGATCGCATATATGTCCCTAATGACCCCGAGATCAGGAAGTTGATTTTGTAGGAGGCCCATGATACGTCGTATTCGATTCACCCAGGAAACACCAAGATGTATCTGGATTTGAAGGACAGTTTCTGGTGGACCAAAATGAAGAAGGATATTGCGGAGTATGTAGCAGTTTGTGATGTATGTCAAAGAGTGAAGGCAGAGCATCAGAAACCAGCAGGATTGCTACAGCCATTGCTGGTACCCTAATGGAAGTGGGATAAACTAGGTATGGATTTTATCACGGGATTGCCCAGGACTCGTTCAGGCTATGACTCGATATGGGTTGTAGTCGATCGGTTGATGAAGGTAGCTCATTTCATCCCAGTGAAGACTACTTACACCAGTGCTAAGTTGGTAAAGATATACATGACCAGGATCGTATGTCTACATGGAGTTCCCAGGACCATTGTATCAGATAGAGGAACCCAGTTTACCTCAAAGTTCTGGAATCAGTTGCATGAGACTTTGGGTACCAGGCTAGAATTCAGTACAACCTTTCATCCGCAGACAGATGGACAGACCGAGAGAGTCAATTAGATTCTGGAGGACATGTTGAGAGCTTGTGCGCTTGTCGGATTTCGGGTTCCGGCAGACCCTTAAGATTCGAACACTGGGATGCACGCGGAGATCACACCTCCCGCCTACCCATGTCTCGCCGCCTCGCAAGGATCTAAACTACACGAAGAACAACACAAGGGACACGAGATTTATACTGGTTCAGGCCACCATTGTGGTGTAATACCCTACTCCAGTTTGTGGTGTGTGGATTGCCTCTGGGGCTGATGAGGAACAGTACACTGAAAGAACAGCCTCATGAGGGTCTGTTCTTGGCTGGGGCGATGAACTGCTAGGGGAGTTTAGTCGCCTCTCTCTCTCTCTCTGTATCAGATGCCTCTAGGCTCTTCCGTCTACCGATGCGGATCCCTCTAGCTTGTGGGTGGCTAGTCCTATTTATAGGCGAAGGCCCCGGGCCTCTTCCCAAATATTGAGCGGGAAGGGCGCCAACAATTGGCCATTTTGAAGGGGAACATCTAGTACACTTATCCTGACTAAAGTTGGTCCTCGCCTGCCAAAGACCCTGACGATGACGCCGGCTTGGGCTCCACGATGACCTCAGTTCTGCCGTCCTGCTGGTCTTGGTCTTGTTGCACTGAAATGGTTGCCTTTGCTTGATACCCTCGCCTACGCTTGCCCCCTTTGCACCAAAGAGGAAACAAGGACTCTGCGCAGGCCGACGCCCGCCTGGCGCCCGCCTGGCCTTGGTCGTCATGGCTTGCGTCACGGGCACCTCATGAGGTACCCCGCCTTGATCTCTCCGCCTCCTCGCGAGCCAGCCTAACGAGGCAGTGCCTGAGGAAGCCTCCTGTCGTCCGCCCCGCGAGGCTTGGCCCCTCGCGAGGGTCTTGAGCATGTGTTGATGAAGATGGGCAGTACTGGGCCACTCCTTGAGCCACGCCACAGGCCGCAGGCAGGAAAGTCTGGGTACCCCCGTTCCCAGAACGCCGACACTAGCCCCTGGGCCCAAGGCACGCTTGGACTTGGCTTAGTAGAGAAGCGAAGAGGCAAGTGCGAAGCGCCACGGGCCCCAATAGCCTGCGGCCTTGGGAACCGCGTGGCGGTTGATTGGACGTGGGCATCCTGGCTCCCGCACGACGCCTTGGCAACTGCACGAGTTAACAAGTCCCTGCATGCAAAACGGGTCATGATTACCTATGATCGTGGAAGTCGACGGTTGGCCTTCCTCGGCTATATGTACGGAACGACGCGAGCCCTTCCACTCCATATCTTCCCGCTACTCTTTGTCTTCCTTTTCGTCCTTGCTCCTCCCTACGCCAATGGTACCGATCCGTCGGTTTTCTACTGAAGAGAAGGGGAAGGCCCCCCGAGAGAGTCCTGTTCCGCTTCCTCCGAAGAAACAGCTTGTTTCGTGCCTCAGGGAAGGGGGTGCTTGGCAGGAGGTGTCGAGGCCATGGTTCGAGTGGCCGCCGCCGAGATTCCCACTGCCCTTGTACGCCCGGATCGAGGGTCCTGAAGGCGCTGGCACCGAGCGGCATCGCCAGAGGTGCCATCGCCGCCGGCGGATCACGGCGGCGCACATTGTTCCTCCAGGAGTTCACACCGAGGGCTCTTCTCGCGAGCTCGTGCTTCACGCCGCCATGCCTCCTCGGTCCTGGATTCGCCTCCCTCCTTCCTTCGCCTTCGAGATCCCGCCGAGGGGGCCCATCGAGCTTTGGTTGCAGCATGCTGACTGCAGTACCCCTGCAACCGAAGTGGAGGTCGAGGTCATCGCTCTGGGCAGGGTCTACCTGACCCGTGGCTTGGGCGAGATCGCTCGGGTCTGCAGGACGTGTGGCTCCCTCGCAATCCACCTCGAGTACGACGGCGCCTCCCTGATCTTCTTCAAGGTCTTCGATGCGGAGGGATGCCGGCTGGAGTGCTGTCCTGAGAAAGGCGCCCGGGGCCCTGCCGCGGCGAGGACTAGGCTCGTCAACCGCTTCCCCAGAATCTCCTCAGGCAGCGGAGGTGTTGGAGGATCCAGCGACTCCACCGAGCTCCTCGCGACCCCGGAGACGAGCGACGACAGCTACGAGCCCCCGAGCTTGCGTCACTCTTGGAGCAGGGCGGACTCGTCAGGCCGCCGCCGCCACTGATCTGTATGGGGTTGGCGCCAGTGGCTGACGGCCCACTGTTGATGATGGCGTCTCTTGCGGAGGCGTGCGTAGTTAGCACTCTTTAGGATTTGCTCCTTTTGTTCCCTGCGAGGAATCGAAGAACACACCCCGCGGGGGTTTGTAAGGCGCTTGTAGTTCCAGTTGTTAATATGATCCTTATCATGAAGCGGTGAGGGATGCCCATCCCGTCTTAGCTTAGTTCCTCCTTTCGAACCTCACGAGGACTTGACGCTCTGCGCTGACAGGTCCCGGTCCCAAGGCAGGCTTCAGCCATCTCTGGTATGCCAGGTTGTGATGCCGTGGTCAAGGCCAGGAGGTGAGCGGCCCGGAGTCCAGTAAGAGCCCCTGAGTCGCGATGCTCAGGAGGTCCCCTTTAGCGCTCAAGCAGCCATCGTTCGGTGAGAAAGGAGCGCGACGTCGCCAAAATGGAACTGCATTAGGTGCGAGGTTGGTGCTGCGATAGCTAATGTTTTCGGAGGATGACTTATCTCGGGGGTCAGAAACCACTTCTTGGCGCGGCGCCGGGCCCGCGCATTGACAGCCAAGGATTTGCTTGGCGAGGTCCCCACGTGCCTCTTCCGTCTCGCCTTTTCTCCCCCTCGTGCTCTACGTCCTCAGGTCCCGGCCCTTGAGCGGGCTCAGCCTTCGCTGGTATGCCAGGTTGCGATGCCGTGGTCAAGGCCAGAGGGTGAGGGCTGGAGAGCCAGTAAGAGCCCATGAGTTGCGATGCTCAGGTACCCCCCTTTAACGTGCAAGCAGTTCACATGGGCGAGAGCGAACGAGACGCTGCAGAGGCCTCGCCCGATGCTGCTCCTTAAAGCGATCCTGCGAGTTCATCATGAGAAAAGTGAGGGTTTGCCGTTACAATTGCCGGCCAGCTGCTGGTTGCTCTAGGAAGGTGACTAGGCACTGAAGGCTTGGTGAGGTGGCGCCCTGCGGGGTTGCCGTGGCCAGAGCTCAGCCATCCAGGTTTGTCAACGTTGCAGGGATGGACCCATGCGCAAGCGTCGTGCCGTGAGGGAGCAGCTCCATCAGTTGGTGTCATTCGTGCGGGCGATTAAGTCAAGCACGTTAATCATGAAGGAGCAAATCCATTTAGATAGACGCAGAAAAAGATGATCACCGATGGGTCGGGCCCGAGCGGCCTTGGGGATGATGCAGCCCGAGGGGCGCCCCTGATAAAGTAAGCTGAAAACATGAACTAAAGGGATACATGCCGCAGGGACGGACCCACGTGGCCTGGGAATGATGTAGCCCTGGGGGGCGCTCCGAGCTGAGAACGAAACTCGAAGGATGTCACCTGATGATGTTGAAGATGAAGGGATGCTGAAGTAGCGGATGGCGTGCACTGCGGAAGCCGATCTTCACGAGCCCCAAGGCCCAGGGGCCTCGGGAGGCTCCGGAGGCGTTGGGGTCTCCTCGCGGACCATCTCCATCTTCGCCAGGACTGCGGAATCCCTGACCGCTTGAGCCTCCAGGACGCTCCTCATGAGGCGCTGACGCACAACAGCCGCGTTCGGCAGGCCGTAAGGCATGTGAACATAGCTGTGGGGTGGACCTTCGCAGCGTCCCACGCGTGAGGGCCAGAGGCGCTCCTGAGAGGCGGCTCGGTTGAGTCCTGGTATGTCGATGCAGACGTGCAGCCCACCATCCTCGCCTGGATGGGGAGCTACGGCGGGTAAGCGGCAGCTGCCACTCATGACTCTTGACTCCTGCAGCTCCTGAATGATCTCGCTGACGAATTCCTGAGGGTTTGGCCCTCCTTGCCTTGCTCCTTCCTGAGGGAAACGCGCGTTGAAGCACGCCTCCAAGTGGTGCCCGAGCGCCTCCCTCGTGATCCTAGCAAAGTCGATGGCCCTCCAGAAGAGAGCCCCTGAGCCTTGCTCGAGGAGGGCACCGGGCGCGCCTTCCTATGCGACAGAAGGAGGTGGCCCCTGAATAGGCGCGGACCCTAAGGGGCCTGCCTCCCGAGGGGTCGGGCCAGGCGATGTCTTCTTCTTCTTAGGAGCAGCCTCGGGAAGCCTCCCGTTCCTGTGATCTAGGTCTTCAATTGATGCGGCTTGGAAAGCACGCTCCAGAGAACACACAACGTCTCTCTCTTCACAGGGCACCGTGATGACTCCACTGCTTCCTGGCATCTTGAGGACATTGTAGCCGTGATGGGTCACGGCCATGAACTTGGCCAGGGCTGGGTACCCGAGGATGGCAATGTACGGCAGGCGGATGTGAGCGACGTCGAAGTCAATGAGCTTGGTGCAGTAGTTGTCACGCTTCCCTAAAGTAATAGGAAGGCGGACCTGCCCTATCGGAACCATGGAACCATCAATGACTCCTGAGAAAGGCTTGGTTGGCTGCAGCTGATTGTATGGCACCTGGAGATTGTTGAACGTCTCAACGGATAGGACATTGAGCCCTGCTCCGCCATCGATGAGGGTCCTAGTGACTTGCACATTGCTGATGATTGGGGAACAAAGAATCAGGAGGACTCCGGCTGTGGCCGCGCACTTGAGCTGATCCGCTGAGCTAAAAGTGATAGTGCACGCTGACCACCTGAGAGGGTGTGTGGCCTCAAGCTTGGGGAGGACTGCATTCACTTCGGGAGCAAACTGCTTGAAGATGCGCTGAGAGGCCGGGGCTTGAGCGCCGCCCAAGATGCAAGTGATTGCGTGCGGCTCCTGGAAGCCTCCAGCCCCCATGTCCCGGTGATGGTCTTCATTCCTCCTCGGCTGTGGTGGCAGAGGAGGGAGGCCCACGTTGACTTGTGGGCGATCCTCGCGAGGCTGATCCCTCCAACCCCACTTATGAGGTGTGTCCCTCCAGCCTCCCTCACGAGGCTGGTCCTGCCAGCGGTCCTCGCGAGGCCGGTCACGCCACCCTTGGCGAGGGCCACGGTCTTCCCATCATCCTCCACCTCTTCCTCCTCCTTGGCTATAGCCCCGGTCGCTGTGCTCAGGGTGTCGGCCGGCACACACGTCTCGCACGGCCCTGAGCTCTTGGCATTCATTGGTGTTGTGAGTGTGGAGGTCGTGGTACATGCAGTATCGGCTGCCCTTGGATGACTCAGGATGATCCTTGCCTCGCTTGGTGTCCAGCTCTGCCGCAAGCACGGCAGCCCCCTTGCGCTTCACGTCCTTGGCCTTGGGCTTCTTCTCTTCTGGGTCAGCAGCTGGCAGCTCGAGGAGGGAAAGGCGCCCTTCCTCAGCCCTAGCGCACTTGGTCGCCAGGTTGAACAGCTCTAGGGAGGTGCACAGGTCCTCATGGATCGCGAGCTCCTCCTTCATCTTGACGTCACGCACGCCGTCGGAGAAGGCTGAGATGATGGCCTCCTCAGACACCTTGGGGATCTTAAGGCGAGCGCTGTTGAAGCGCTGGATGAACTTCTGCAGGGTCTCTCCCGGCTGCTGCTTGATGCGGCGCAAGTCGCTCATGGCCGGGGCCAGTCGCGGGTGCCTTGGAAGTTTGCGATGAATCGGGTGCGCATCTCGTCCCAGGAGGATATTGTGCCAGGAGCCAGGTTCAGGAGCCAGGTGCAGGTGCCGTCCTTGAGCGCCATGGGGAACCAGTTCACCATGACCTTCTCGTCCCCGTTGGCGGCTTCGATGCCCAGCTCGTAGAGCTGGAGGAACTCAGCATGGTCAGCCGTGCCATCATAGCGCGGGGGCAGGTCTGGCTTGAACTTGCCCGGCCAGGCCCCGCTGCGCAGCTCGGCGGAGAAGGCACGACAGCCTGCAGTGGCCGCGGGAGCCCTTTGGTGATGGAGAGCTTGATCTTGCGGGTCTCTGTGCGCTGCCGCCAGGTGCATCGCAGGGTCTTGATGCGCTGGAGCAGGTGCGCGCTCGTGCCGGGCCGGTGCGGGGAGCACATGGGCGGCTTCTTGGGGACGAGGGATCTCTTGGCAGCTCTTCTCTTACTATGCTGGCGCCTGACGGAGTGGGTTCCGCCCAGGGGCCATGCGCCTTGGGGCCAAGGTGCCTTCTTGAGGGGAAGGCGGCTGAGGCGCCCCTGGAGCTTCGTCGCCCGCACAGGGCGTTGCGCGGTGCAGTGAGAGGGTTGGTGCAGGGGAGCCCCCAGTGGCGTTGACGAACTTGGTGATGTAGGCAAGCCATTCGTCATAGAGGTCGTCGACGGGATGGTAGTGCAGGAGCTCCCGCGCCAGGAGCAGCGCGGCGTGCGCGTCCACAGGAGCGCGACGGGCGTGGGATGAGGAGCCGGCTGGAGTCAGCGACGGGGTGGCGGTGCGGCCTTCTTGCTGCACCGAGGGATGCAGGGACGACGCATGCTGCTCGTTCCCCGCCGGGCCGGTGGCGGCGTTGATGGCAGGCGACGGGGAACGGCGGGGGCGCCCGCCGACGGGGGCCGTCTGGGCGACGCGAGTGGCGAGAGCAGCTCGGCGCTCGGTGCGTGCTCGATGAGCATCTGACATGGATGTGACGGGCGGCGAAACACAAGGCGACGGAAGGCAGATTCCGGCACACCCTTACCTGGCGCGCCAAATGTTGGATTTCGGGTTCCGTCAGACCCTTAAGGTTCGAACACTGGGGTGCATGCGGCAATCACACCTCCTGCCTACCCATGTCTCGCCGCCTCGCAAGGATCTAAACTACACGAAGAACAACACCAGGGACACGAGATTTATACTGGTTCAGGCCACCATTGTGGTGTAATACCCTACTCCAGTTTGTGGTGTGTGGATTGCCTCTGGGGCTGATGAGGAACAGTACACTGGAAGAACAGCCTCACGAGGGTCTGTTCTTGGCTGGGGCGATGAACTGCTAGGGGAGTTCAGTCGCCTCTCTCTCTCTCTCTCTCTCTGTATCAGATGCCTCTAGGATCTTCCGTCTACCAGTGCGGATCCCTCTACCTTGTGGGTGGCTATTCCTATTTATAGGCGAAGGCCCTGGGCCTCTTCCCAAATATTGAGCAGGAAGGGCGCCAATAATTGGCCATTTTGAAGGGGAACATCTGGTACACTTATCCTGACTAAAGATGGTCCTCGCCTGCCAAAGACCCTGACGATGACGCCGGCTTGGGCTCCACGATGACCTCCATTCTGCCGTCCTGCTGGTCTTGGTCTTGTTGCACTGAAATGGTTGCCTTTGCTTGATACCCTCGCCTGCGCTTGCCCCCTTTGCACCAAAGAGGAAACAAGGACTCTGCGCAGGCCGGCGCCCGCCTGGCGCCCGCCTGGCCTTGGTCTTCATGGCTTGCGTCACGGGCACCTCATGAGGTACCCCGCCTTGATCTCTCCGCCTCCTCGCGAGCCAGCCTGACGAGGCCGTGCCTGAGGAAGCCTCCTGTCGTCCGCCCCGCGAGGCTTGTCCCCTCGCGAGGGTCTTGAGCATGTGTTGATGAAGATGGGCAGTACTGGGCCACTCCTTGAGCCATGCTGCAGGCCGCAGGAAGGCAAGTCTGGGTACCCCCGTTCCCAGAACGCCGACAACGCTAGATTATGGATCTAGCTAGGACGACAATTTGCCATATGCAGAGTTCTCTTACAACAACAGTTATCAAGCCAGTTTGAAGATGGCCCCTTTTGAAGCTTTGTACGGAAGGAGGTGCAGGACACCGTTGTTATGGGATGAAGTTGGAGACCGTCAGTTGTTTGGACCAGTTTTGATTAAAGAGTCTGAAGAGAAGGTTAAAATAATTCGTGATAGACTCAAGGTAGCCCAGTCCAGGCAGAAGAGCTATGTGGATTCAAAACGCAAGGAGAAAGTTTACGAAGTCAGAGACATAGTTTATCTTTGTGTGTCCCCACTTTGAGGAGTAAAGTGATTTGGAGTTAAGGGAAAGTTAGCACCACCTTTTGTGGGACTATACAAAGTTTTGGAACGTAAGGGATAAGTTGCTTACAAGTTGGAATTTCCCGAAGGATTGTCAGGAGTTCACGATGTGTTCCACATTTCCCAGTTGAAGAAGTGCCACGCAGAGATGGCCGATATCCCTCTGAGAGATACAGTTCCACTGGAAGCGATTTAGTTGGATAGCGATTTGACCTACGAGGTGAAACCAGTGAAGATTCTCGAGTTTGCTAGCTGAGTCACACACAGCAAAGTTATCAAGTTCTGCAAAGTTCAATGGAGCCACCATACCGAGGATGAAGCCACCTAGGAACGAGAGGAAGACCTACAGATGGACCACCCGCACCTATTTTCTAGCCAACCCGAATCTCGAGGGCGAGATTCATCTTAAGGGGGGTAGGTTTGTAACATCCCAAATTTTCAATTTGGAATGTTATACATTAGATCATCATTGCATATCATATTTTATTGCATTTTCGTTGATCCTAGAAATTCTAAGCAACTCAAGGACCCACGGAGACAATTGGGGATTTCGTTATTTTCATATTTGAGTTTTCTCAAATTTTGAAAAGAGGATCATTTGGTTTTAATTATTTTTTCTCTCCTGATATTTCTAATGTGAAAATAAAAGAGAGGGGATAAAATAACTTTCCCAAAATAAAGAAATATTGGAGGTTAAATATTAAAATCAAATAAGAATTTTATTCGGAGTTTTATTGCTATTTTATTTGAATTAGGAAAAAAATGCGTTTTTCAAAAATTGCATTAGAGGCCCAAATAAATGTTCGCTTTGTTCGCAATATTTTTAGAGGACGGGGAAAATTTATATCAGGATTTTTGGAGTCCGTTTAGTATTTTTTTTCTTTGTTTTTTTGTGCGTCGTAATTATTTAAAAAAATCCCACCAACCTAGCCGGGCCGTGCCCGACTAGGACTCCAGCCCTGCCGGCCCTCTAAGAGGCGAGGGCCCGAGCCGCCAAACTCTAGCTGCCCCAGCCCTGCACCCCGCCGCCGCCGCTAGCCCGCCGCCAGCGCCGCCGCCACCCAGCCCCGCGCCGCTCGCCGCTGCCGCTAGCCTCGCCGCCGCTGCCGGAGTTGCTCGTTTCCGGAGCCACCCCGCCGGAGTTCCCGCTGCCACCGCCGCCCGTCCCGAGGTAGCCGTCGGGTTTTTTTCGAGAAAATCGTTCGGTTTTATTTCCTAAACCCTAGTTTTCGTTTTTTATCAGATCGGTTTTATTTTCTTGGTTTAGCTAAATAGCGGATGTCTGTCCGTACGTTCATTTTAACGAACGGTGTTCACCCGTTAGCTGCAGACAGTGAACATTCATTCGTTAGCCTGTTCGTCAGTTTTTCTTTTTCCAGGGTTTTCCGCGATTATTTTCGATCGCGATTTCTGCCCTGATTTTCGTTTTAGTTTGTCTTTTCGCTTGTTTATCGGAATCAGGCGATTCAAGCGCCTAGATCTTCGTCTCGAAGACCACTTTCTGTTTAACCAGGTTGAACAAGATTTGCTACTGTAAAATTTGACTTTAGTCTAGACTAGTAAATGGATCTTGTTTCTTTCGCAGTTTGAGTTTCGTTGCTTCGTTTGATTTGATTCTTTTTGCAAACCGGAGTTCTTAAGTTGAACTTTCTGGTTAGATCTTTTATTTGAGTTTTACCCGTGCTTCTAGTTGAGTGCTTATTGTATGTTTTGTTTGTTTGTGATAGAGTACCCAGAGTGCGAAGCGTGCTACTACGAGTCTCTAGGTTTCACGGATCATCAGCAAGGCAAGTAACACTTTGATCAAACCTCTTTACTACCCATTTTTATTGCATTAGATCAATCCTCAAACAATTGCATGGTTAGGATTTGATTAACATGTGGGTTTTGTGAAGTAGATGATGAGGTAGATCCTATTGCCCTGTTTATTATCAAAACTTTGGGAGTTCTTTCTATGTTATGATTATACTGCTATGCTATGATCGTAGATGTGGATTGGTTCAAGTGATTCATGACAGATGTGAGAGTTATTATTAATGGTTACCTTAAGGTGGCTACTTAAATACACATCTGGGTGGATTGCTTGAGGCACCCTGGAGTACCCAGTGGTTGTCAGAGCACCCGGAGAATCCAGTGTTGTCCTAGGATATCCCGGAGTACCCGTGTGACCATCCTATGGTCCACCACCCAGGCTCAAAGGGATCATAAGATTATTCATGCTAGAAACTTCTGTGTGCAGCCAAAAGCTATTATGGGCTCTAGCATAGTTGAGTATGTTGCAAGACCTCTTTCAGTGGTGGGCTAGCAGATGTAGGGGAAAGTAGGTGTAACTGTCCACCCAGAGTAGAGAGTTATTGTTTCAGAAAGACTGTGTCTTGATTCTCCAACCATGGATATATTCGAGTCTTGTGGGGAAAAGTGCGCAAACCTCCATAGAGTGTACAAACTAATCATGGTTAGCCGTGTCCCCGTTTATGGACATTTTGAGTATCTACTTCTTGGATTATCATGTTGATCTCATCACTCTAAATTTAATTTGATTGGGTTGATGTTGATGCTTAATTGGGATTGAGTTGGAGGAACCTTCTCAATGTTTAACAACCACCATGATAGTTAAATAAAATTTATTCCTTTGTTGTAGGGAAAAATTGGCTTTATGCAAAACTGTAACCATAGAGCTTTCCATCAGCCATATATGCATGTAGTGATAGCATTTATTCTGTTCATTGCTCTATGTGTTACATTGCCAGCATATTCCATGTGCTGACCCGTTTCAGGCTGCAACGTTCATGTTGCAGACTTTTTAGACGACGAGTAAGGTGCCATAGGTCGTTGTCTTTGACTCAGTGATGTCGTTGGATTTGATGGACTCACTTTATCTTCCAAGCCTTTCGTTGTTATCGATTTTAGATGGCCTTAAGCCATATTATTGTGATATGTTCTCTTTTGAGACATTCGATGTAATAAGTGTGTGATTGCTACTCTGTTATAAATCCTCAAGTACTGTGCGTGTCAGCATTACCGATCCAGGGATGACACTGATGCACAGAGATCAGACTGTTTGAGGTCTGGTCGCTACATTGTCATAGTTTCCTTCCTATCCGTTAGATATAGATCGGACGGCCTATACTGCAGGATGACAGGAACACCAACATCACCAACTCTGCTTTTTATTGAACCGAGACAAAGCTAACATGCTAAGTAAATAAACACATAGGGTCTATACATACACAATTTATCTTAGGCACGCCAATAGTATGTCCACTACACATTCACGCATTTCACATCTTTCTACATCCATGGGAACCTACGAAAGGGTTAACGTAAATTGCCTCTCTCTCTCCTCCCCTGATTTTCAGGGTCGTGGGCCCCTCCCTCCCCCAATCTACAATCAATAGCTCACACGTTTCACATTACGTAATTACGTAACTGGGATTACGTAGGTGTAGCATTACTCGTCCTAAAAAACCCAACTAAGCCAACCTCCCAACATGTCGCGCGGGAAAAGACCCGACCGCGCCGTTTTAGTCGGGATTACCAGATTACTAGTAGTAGTATCGATGGATCGCGCGAAGCACCAAGTTTTTTTGAGGGGGCGAAGCACCTAGTTTAAAAGGAAAAAAGGCGGTACACTCATAGCAACCCTGTCGCGGTCACATTGCACCCCACACACGTTTGTTCCTGCACACGGCTCACGCAAACGGGACACGCTTCGGCTTGCCTCTTCACTGACACGTGAGACTACACTTGGAGAAACCGACCATGCGCCAAACTCCCCCCGCCCACCATGCGAAAATCCCCCCCCCCCCAAAAAAAAATTCCCCCAAATCCTAAATTCAACCGCCCTTCGACCAACTAGCCAATAATATTCCCCAAACCCCCTCCACTCCATTCGCTCCGCCAAAGCCTCCCTCCCCGCTGCGCTGATACATCGGCACCGCGGTTCATCGAGGGGATGCATGGTGATCCTCTCTCTCCCATAGTATGCTCTCGTAGACTGCCGTCCTCTAGCCGCGCCTCCACCACTGGCGACGTTCTTGTGGAGGCGCACGACGGTCAATGCCACCACCGCTGGCGACGTTCGTGTGTAGAAGCGCAGCGGTCAGCTTCTCCCACGGTATGCGCATTCTAGACTGAGGCCCCGTGCATGTTGGTGTAGCGCTGAATGTTAGCTGATAGACACTCTTAATCTCACTGTTTGCTGAAGTAGTTTACAGTCAATATGCTCTGCTTAAGAAGCTTCCTTGCCTTGTTATGCACTCAATCTGCTTAGCTGAGATGGCATGCCAAGGCCGATTAGTTGCTAAAATATCCTGCCATATATTTATTGTGACGTAGATTGTCATGGTCTAGTAGCCAATCTGTTAGGTGAAATAGCTCTACACCGTTTTATACTCGATCTTTGTTGCTGCGATGGCCTTCGATAGTTTGATGGCTGTGTGCTCGGCCTCATTGACTACTGAAACAGCCTGCCATAATTTAGCACTCAAATCTGTTTGCTGAATTAGCTTTACATATATTTCGTTACTTAGATCTGCTCGTCCAAATATCTTGCCATAGCTTTAGACATCGACCTAGGTATTTTTCTGGACTTCATAAAAAAGCATATATGTTTTGCCTGTAATATCTAGTAGAAGAACTAATTTGTATGTCTAACAGGTGGACAGGACTTGGATAACTTCCGCTCGAAGATTCTCCACTGCATATGTCGAGGGGGTTGAAAACTTCATGAACTTTATCAGAGTTGAGTACGGTGGTCCGAAATCAGATGTGCTCCCCCCGTGTAGCAGTTGTATGAATTCAGTTACAAGACCCCAGTCAACTGTGCAAAATCATCTACACTTGTATGGGATGTCGATCACATATACTAGGTGGATTCATCATGGTGAAGCTGTGAACGTCAATGTTATTAACTACGTGGAAGCAGCAGATCACCATCTTGATCTGCTTGATGCTCAGGTGGAAGAGGAGGAGGAGGTGGTGGTGGCAGAGCCAGTGAGTTTGACCAACACTGAAACAATGCTATGAAATGCTCGTGCATTTCGTGAACTTTCACCTGCAAAAGAAAAATGGTGGGCCCGCATGTTGGAACAATGCAACATGGCTGTCACCCCAGGAAATAAGCTATCAGTATTATCAGCTATGGTCACCTTTATTCAGGTGAAAACATCCGAGCAGATGACTAACAAATAGTCATTCGATGCGATGTTGGCTGCTTTCCGCAAATCTTTCCCAGATGCGTCTGAGCTGCCACACACCTATAGTAAAATAGAAGAATTTCCTTCGTGCAGTTGGAATTGGATATGATATGATCCATGTTTGTAAGAATAATTGTGTTCTATTCTGGAAGGATTATGCCAACTTAAGTGAATGCCCGAAATGCAAATCATCAATATGGAAAGATGGCGATGCTATGAAGAGGATTACTCATAATGTTCTGAGACATTTTCCAATTATACCAAGATTGCAGAGGTTGTTTCATGATGCTGAAACAAGAGAGGATGTACTGTGGCATTCTAGGAACCAGGAGTACAGAGATCAGAATGTAATGAGCCATCCATCTCATGGTAGTGAGTGGAAAAGCTTCAATCATAAACACAAAAAGTTTGCTGCTGACCCGAGAAACATTAGACTTGGCTTAGCTTCAGATGGATTTAACCCATTTGGCCACCAGAGCGCCACATATAGCATGTGGCCAGTGCTTGTTATCCCTTACAACATGCCTCCAAATGTCTGCACCAAAGAATCAAACTACATGATTGCCTTGCTCATCCCAGGTCCAAAAAGTCCTGGAAAGGATTTTCATTTATTCATGGAGCCTCTTGTGGAGGAACTTCAACAACTATGGAGGGGTGTTCTCACTCGAGACCTATATAGCAGCCCACCAGCTGATTTCTTTCTGCGTGCTGTTATAATTTGGTGCATCCATGATTATCCGGCTTTGGGCACTATGTCAGGGCGAACGACACATGGTTACAATGCATGTGTTCGCTGTGATAGGAATCCACTGTCATACGCAATACTTAGCAAGATCTGTTACATTGGACACCGCCGTTTCCTTGCCAAGGACAAGCTGCATCCTAGAAAATACCGAAGACATGTGTTCAATGCAAAGCATGAAAACCGTGATGCGCCAAAGAGGCTCACCGCCGATGAGTTGCAAGTGGAATTAGAGAAGGTCAGGCATATTACACCAGGAAACCATCCTGGTAATGGTAGCGGGAAAAGGAAGCATGGCAGGGCAGAAGAGAGATTATTGTTTACCCGCAGGTCCACTTTGTGGGACTTGGAGTATTGGAAAGATTTGGATCTGCGGCATAATCTTGATGTGATGCACATCGAGAAAAATATATGTGACAGCATTATCGGCACACTTCTTAATATTGAAGGCAAGACGAAAGATACCTTAAAATCTAGGATTGATTTGACACACCTGGGTATCAGAAAGGATTTGCAGGTGCAAGATGAAGGTAAACCACGGGATATGGCACCAGCTGTGTACGTCTTGGACAAGGTAAAAAGAAAAGAATTCTGCGAGGTCCTGTCACGTGTGAGATTCCCACATGGATTTGCTTCCAACCCTGAAAGGAGAGTCAGTGCAGATGGAAACAAGGTACAAGGGTTGAAAACTCATGACTGCCACGTCCTACTTCAAAGGGTTTTACCTGTTATCCTTAGAGGATTGGGCCACCCTGACTTATACAAAGCAGTTGTAGATTTGGGACAATTCTTCAGGGAACTCTGCAGTAGAAATATCAGGATAGATGCTTTGGAGCGTCTTAGAGACAAGATACCAACTATCCTATGCGACCTTGAGAAGATATATCCTCCAGCCTTCTTTGATGTGATGGTGCATTTGGCTGTTCATCTACCTGATGAGGCACTACTTAGAGGTCCAGTACACTATGGCTGGATGTACCATATTGAAAGACAGCTAGGCACTTTCAAGGGCTATGTTAGGAATAGAGCTAGACCCAAGGGTTCCATTGCAGAGGCCTACATTGTTACAGAAGCGCTGACATTCTCCTCAAAATACATTGAAACAACTGATCAGCTTAGCAAAGAGGTGGGTGAAGACAATCCCGGGCTCAATGTTTTCGATTGTGCTGTTTGAGTTATAGGGAAGAGTCAACAAGAGGACAAACCTAAAGATTTGGACAAAATGGTCTGGTATGTGTTGAATAACTGTCCTGAGATACTACCTTATATCTAGTAAATGCTAAGTACTGCAGCTTATACATCGTAATCTACTAAACTTGCAGCACATTCTTATATATTTAGATGTTTGACGTGATCACTATGTTGTGTAACATCTACAAAAAGGAGTTACTGCCGCAAAATCCAAGAAACATTGGCAAACTGCTTATGGCAGGATTTGTGAAATGGTTCAAGAGCCATGTAAGCTTTAGAATTGCACTGTCAGTTTTTCTAATATATTGAGTACATAAGATGATCAGCTTGTCTATTTTCTAACCATAGGTTAAGAAGATACGGGAGGATGGGCAGGCAATTGATGATGCCCTTTACTCACTAGCAATGGGTCCTGATACTCGGATAAAACATTATGAATCTTGCGTCGTTGGAGATGTGCGCTACAACACCCTTGCACGCGACGAAGGCAGGAAGACACAAAATAGTGCCATCATGAGCACGGATACGTACAAAAAAGAGACAACTGAAATGTATGCTAACATAACAGACATTGTTCAGTTGCAGTATATCTCCAGTTTTGAGGATCATTGGTGTGTGGTTCTGTTGTGCTATCGTTGGTATAACCTGTTTTCCAGGATCGCAAAACCCAAAGCTGATGATTATTTCAAATCCATCATTGTCAAGGCGGCGTACCAGACCAACGAGCCTTTTATTTTTGGAAAATCAAGCAACACAGATATTTTTCTTGGAAGACACATTTGCACGTAGCGATGACTAGAGAGTATTGCAAAGGTTTGAGAAGAGGAATTCATTTAATGAAGTTGCACAACAAGATGATGCTTACACTGCTCCTGATGTACAAGATAACACAGATGTTCCTAATATCTTTGAGAACCATCACGTCAATGATGCCGGCGAAAAGATTGCATGTCGTGTTATGGACATACAAGAGTTGATCAAGAAGAAGCCAACGTTCGAGGACGTTGAGGATGAAGAAGAAGATGACACCATGGGGTATTACGATTCAGACTGATACACATGGCGAAGATGTTGACGCTGCTGTTGCGGATGATGATTAGATTGTTTTTGTCATATTTGCCTGTCAGAAGACGTTTTTTATCTACTATGTGAAATTGTGTTTACTATGGCAACTGAAAGCTGATGAACATGTTGTTTAGTATTTTGTTGTGAGAATATCACTTGTTATGTATGCTGATTTGTGTTTGGTGATTGTATGACGACTAAAACATGATGACATTGTTGTTTAGTTGTACTCATATTTGGCTGTGAAACTTGAATTTGATGACATAGTTTGTTGTTGGACTGCAGTTTGCTCGACGTCTTCGAATGATAACAAAGCTGACCCGGCAGGGCCTCTGCTAATTTATTTATTTAATACCGAAAGGGCCTCTGCTATTTATTTAATTATGAGCAAAAGGGGATACCTCCTGATTTCCGTTAATGGAAATCATTAGATGTTCACAACACTACGCCCAGCCTGCTACACAGGTTTCATTCATTACTAGTTTCAGCAAAGTGCTCATGTCATAGTCACTGAATACATCACGAGTGCTACATACACTACAAATAAAGAGACAATCATCCTACAGTGCACATCGATTTTGCCCATTATCTTCACAAGCTCTTTCATCTCCTCATTGCTGTCAAGGCCGTTCAGCAGCGGTCGCTTGTCCATGATCAGAGGAACTGCATCTTTAACCTTCTGCTCTGCATCTTCCTCTTCTGTCGTTCCTTCAGTTACTTGTCCAACACCCCAACCCGCTAGTATTGGGATTCCTCGGCTAACCAAATAATCAGCGTAGTTGCATTTCCCCACATCAGCAACTTCCCAGAAATACAAATCACACGAATCTTCCCTTTTCTGCACGAATCAAATTGGAAGATTATCAACCAAACTATTAAAATAGTCAGCAACTGAAAGCAGCAGAATAACAGTTAAACATATTATTACCCCATGATTCGGGCATTTGTAGAAGACTCGTCTAGGGTTGAGGATTTGCAACAGTGGCACCACACCAATGGCAGCGGGTTGCAATGAGCAACCAGCTGCGGTGCGTGTGCCAGCGAGGGTGTGATGAGACCGACAGGCGATGGTACGGGTGGCAACTTGGCACATATCTAGTTGTTGCCTGCTGAAGAGCAGGTGGACGAGCAGCCAGCGAACATGGTTGCTGCAGCCAGAGCTTCTGATGCTAGACAGAGTAAGTAGAGAAGAGGATAAGCGAATGTTGGATATGACAGTTCCATTAGTTGCAGAGTAGCATAGCACCACATATAGTCATAGTCTAGGTTTGGATTTGAACCAGCTACAGGAGCACGTCTCTCTTTTTTCTAAAACTCAACAACGTCTCTTTACTGGTACACTAGCTTGTTCTGTACGCCTTCTCAAGTCTTTGATGTTCTTTCTCTTTTTTTGCAAGGAAGGAAGGAGGAGAAAATTGAGAGTTCCCGGGACTCGAACCCAAGACCTCTCGGTTGAAAACCAAGGGTGCTAGTCACTTATGTGGTGAACGTTCCCTGGGAGGAGGACGGCAGACGAATGCATTTTCCTCGTAGTTTTAGCTGCGACACAAGATCGAATGGTCGCAGTTTCGGGAAAGTTATCAGGCAAACAATCCCATTTTTTCTTTTCTTCCTATATATAAAAAGTATGCTACTTGGTGTCGGCTTATTCAACAAACTATTATGCCAACCTTGACCGTTGGATTGACATTCAATGTTTGTCGTGTTTCTTCAGTCTCTTCTGCCTCCAGCTGCCAAAGCAAAACCAGCGCCGGCGGGACCGCCTGCTCCTGCCTCCCACAGCTGGCTATGCTGCCGCGCACGCATCGTGGCCACATCACACCCTAAAACTCTGTGCATCTTCCCTGGCTCCGGTTCGTTCCCGTCCAAGGCCTCACCATCATCCTCCGCCTTGGTTCGCTCGCCGTGGTGCCGCTCTCCGGTGTTGTCAACATGGTCAACAACCGAGAGGAATAAGGAGATGACTGTACATGGTGAGGATGATAGTAGGGACCCAACAGCGCGCGTAGTAATTTTGTTTTTTCGGGACGGAGAAGGGTATCAACTGGGTTGTGCGGGAGCTGTGTCCCGTCTAGCCCATGCTTTTATTTCATATGTTTAGCACATGACCAACCCAGTTTGTTTTTTCCTTTCTGAAAATGGCTAGCCAGCTATTTTGTTTTTTGTAGAATAACCAATGTAGGCCTACTTGCTTTTCTACGCCCTGCTGGGCCGGAAATCTTTCAAGACGAGGAGGGATGCATTTTGCCCAAAAAATGGGCTATAAGTAATAAGAAATGGGCTATAAGTAATAATAAATGGGCTGTAAAATGAAAAGAAAAATACAACGAACAGGCAATTAGTTTCAAAATACTTTTTTCTTTCGGATTTTGATATTTTAAATTTCATTGGTTTTGTGCGGGTAAAATTTCATTGAATTAAAATTAAGGTATATTTAGTTTTAAAATTAATTTGAATCTAGCTAGAAATTTCGGGCTGTAAGCTGTTTGGGACAGACTTGGAGGCTGACTTGTGGGTCTACTAGGTTGACGTGTACGAAAGGCTTTGTCAAATTAGTCCACAAACGATTCTAGCAGCAGTGACCGTTGGATGTTAATCCAATGACCGTGTTGCTTCTTCAGTATCTGATCTTCTTGCTCCAGTTGCCCAAACCAGCGCCGGTGGTACTGCCTGCTCCCGCCTCTCGTGGCAGGCTGTGCTGCCGCATAGGCCGCACCGCCCCACCCCACTCCATTGTTGGCTAGGCCATTCCTCTACTCACCCACACCTCCTGTTATTTTCCGGCGATGGCAGCCGGACCAGTAAACCGTCGTACTCCCCACCGCGTGGGAAACCATTGTCGAGTCTTCCCCGGCTCCGTGTTGTTCCCTTCCTAGGCCTCGTCATCATCCACCGCCATGATGCTCTCGGTGCGGCCTGGTCAACATGGTCAACGAACGACATCCATCGGACATGGACTGTACGTGGAGAGGCTGACAGCTGGGTCCACGGCTGCACACAAGGAAATGCCGCCTTATTACACGCAAAATAATGATTCCTCCACCTGACATCTGGGACCCACTGGAAGGGCCTCTGAGTTTCGAGAAAAAAACGTGCCCCAGCTGACAGGTCGGACCCACCAGCTATATCTTCGCACGCAAGGAAGTGCCTCCTTATTACGCACAAAAAAATGAATACTCCCCCTGCTAGCTGGAATCCAACATAGTGGGAGGCTGACTTGTAGGCCTACCAAGTTGACAGGGATGGAGGGCATTGTCAACTTAGTCAATATGAACGATTCTAGCTCCAGTTACCGTACGATGTTCATCCAACGACCATAGTGTTTCTTCAACCTCTGGTCTTCTTGCTCCAGCCGCCCAAACCAGCGCCGGTCGTGCCGTGTGCTCCTGCCTCCCGTGGCCGGCTGTGATGCCACAGAGGCCTCACCGCCCCCTACTACTCCCAACGCTGGCCAGGACATCCCTCTACTCACCCACACCCCCTGTTATTTGGCGGCGACGGCAGCCTCACACCGCAGTCGAACCAGTGAACCCTCGTACTCCTCTCCGCGTGGGAATCCACTGCCGCGTCTTCCCCGGCTCCGCGTTATCCCCTTCCTAGGCCTCGCCGTCGTCCATGGCCTTGGTGCTCTCGGCGCGGCGTGGTCAATGTGGTCAACGACCGACTTCCATCAGAAGAGTACTGTATGTGGAGAGGCTGACAGCTGGGTCCAGGACCGCAGCAAGGAAGTGCCTCCTTATTATGCGGAAAATAATGATTCCTCCACCTGACAGTAGGGACCCACTGGATGGGCAACCGTATTTCGCGAAAAAACATTTCCCCTTGACTGCTGGGACCTACCATCTACATCTTCGCACGCAAGGAAGTGCGTCCATATTACGGGCAAAAAAAATGGTTCGCCCCCTGACTGTTGGGACCCACCAGCTACATCTTCGCATGCAAGGAAGTGCATGATAGTTGGGACCCACCTGGTCGAAGCGTACGTAGAGTTTTCATTCTGGTCGCAAACGTGTATGTACATACTGGTCGATGTAGAGGCGCGCACGTGTCATAGTAGAGGCGCACACATAGCATGTACACGTACGTACAGCGGCCAGGGTGCAAGAAATTAAATATGGCCACGTACATACATACAGGCGGGGTCTCAAACACCTACTCGTTCATAAGTACGGTCAGGGCTCGTGTACATGGCTAGGTCAGAATGGAGAAACTGCGTCGTCGTCGTGTTCATGGGGAGCCAACCGGCTGGGTCGAAACAGAATGCGTCATCGTGTTCATCGGGAGGGCTTGGATGGAACAGCCGATGGAAACGAGGCCTGGCGTACCGCAGAATGGAGGAAACGGTCTTGTATTCAACGGCCACGGTCGCAATGGGATCCTATTCATCGGGAGGGGTCTGGCGTACTGCATAACAGAGGAAACGGACTTCTGTTGGCCTCCTACATTTGAAACAGGGTCCTGTTGATCGGGAGGGGTGAAGCGTACCGCAAAACGGAGGAAACAAACTTGTGTTGGAGCGCTACAGTTGAAACAGGGGTCCTGTTCATTGGGAGAGGTGTGACGTACCGCAAAACAGGACTCCACGGGATACTGTTCATCTCCACCATCGACCTCCTCCAGCCTCCACGGGCTACTGTTCATCCACCGTCGACCTCCTCCAGCCTCCACCTACGACTGTTCATCCACGGGCTCCTGTTCATCCAGCCACCACCGCGCGCTACTCCACCGGCTACTTTTCAACCACCCCTCTCCACGGATTACTGTTTAACCACCCCTCCACAGGCTACTGTTCATCCAGCCCTCCACCGTCTACTGTTCAACCAGCCCTCCACAGGGTCGTCCTGTTCATCCAGCCCTCCATGGGGTCCTATTCATCCATCCCCAACCGGCTCGATCGGGGTCCTATTCATCCAGAGGCAACACCACGGGGTCCTGTTCATCCACCCCCACCGGGAACTGTTCATCCAAACCCCCCCAACAACGCTCACTGTTCATCCAGAGGCAACATCGATCTGCTTCAGTTAGCAGCAGTAGCTAAGGAATCACTTGGGTTCAGTAACATAGCTAGTGCAATCGCTCGGGTTCAGTTAGAGCCCAACGCCTCGCTCAGGTTCAGTTAGAGCCCAACACCTCGCACACACGCGCATACGTGTACGAGAGAAATATGCATCGCTCGGCCCCCGACCACCCACCGTAACCGGGAACTCCCCGAAATTTTCCTCGCCCTCGCTTCTACCATAGTTTTTTCCGTCATGGACGACCCAAAGAATGTCATGAAGCTGCGTCTCCGGCCCGCCCAGGACGAAAATCCCATTTTCTGTCATGATTTTTTGTTACAGAAGTAGGAGCCCACCACATCTATGATGATACAGGGTTTTGTCACAATTATCGTCATAGAAGTGTCATAAGTATGAAAGAAATTTTTTCGTTCGACCCAAAATGTCACGGATGTGTCTTTTTTTGTAGTGATAGGAAGTGGGTTAGACTTAAATGTGCTTGCCATGTGATTCATGATGCTCTTGTTATGTTTCAATTCTTATCTTTTATGTGAGCATCATTGAACTCATCATGCCTAGCTAAAAGGCATTAAAGAAAAGCGCTTGTTGGGAGACAACCCAACACTTTTTTCAACTTTTTTTGTGTGTTCACATGGTTATTCTACTGTAGTAATCATTTTTTATTGTTTTTGTTTCAATAAAGTGCCAAGTAAAGCCTTTGGGTTCATGTTGGGTGATAGTTGATTTGATCTTGCTGAAAAACTGAAACTTTTGCGATCACGAAAATAACTCTCATTTTTAACAGAAGAGTGATTTTGAGTTGATTATTTTTGAAGAAGATTAATATACAAATTGCTCACGTGGTCCTAATTGTTTCATAATTTTTGGTGTAGCAGAAGTATCGTTTGAGTACAGATTACTACAGACTATTCTGTTTTTGACAGATTTTGTTTTCAATGCATAGTTTGCCTGTTTCCTAGTTTCTATGGCTTATATTGCTCAATATGAATTGTAAAAATGATATGATACAGTAGGTATTTTGTGGAAACAATTATGAATCTTGTCTTTGACAGTACCAAAAGTGAAATGATTTGCTCTTTATCATACTAACCTATCACACAAGGTTCCGTTAAGTTTTGTGTGATTGAAGTTTTCAAGGTTTGGATGAGATGTCGATATGAGGAGAATAATGAGTGACAAGACCTTAAGCTTGGGGATGACCAAGGCACCCAAGGTATTATTCAAGGAAGATCCAAGCAACTAAGCTTGGGGATGCCCCGGAAGGCATCCCCTCTTTCGTCTCCAACATTATCGGTAACCTCATTTGGAGCCATGTTCTGATTCGTCACATCATATGAGTTTTACTTGGAGCGTCATTTTATTTTGTTACGATTTTATTGATGCTATTTATAATAATGTTTTGCATTTTTATTTCAATAAAAATGTCAAGTATAGCCTTTGCCATGCTTATTTTGTGTATCCATGTTGTTGTTTCAAAACAGAAAGTTTATCGCTGTTGCAAAAATTCCCTAGAAAAGTAAGAATGTGATAAAATGCTGAAACTTTTTGAAAAATAAGCTCTGATAAATTTTCTGAAGTGTGGTATTGTTTTCAGAATTTTGGAGCTAGGGAAGTATGATGAATATCGTATTCTTTACAGAGTGTGCTGTTTTGGAAGATTGCTGTTATGTTTGCATTGTTTGCATATGTTTTCTTGTTTAATGATTCTATTTGTGGATAGGAGTATTAAATATGCATCGGCTTTTAGTGTGAAATGTTGAATAATAATTTTAGTAATTTTCTATAGTAGAGAATGATAAGGTTTTGCATTGATTTATACTAACTTATCTCACGAGTTCTTGTTGAGTTTTGTGTGGATGAAGTTTTTGAGATTTAGGAAAACCATGATATGAGAGGAACTAAGGAGACACAAAAGCTCAAGCTTGGGGACGCCCAAGGCATCCCAAGATAATATTACAAGAAGTCACAAACATCCAAGCTTGGGGATGCCCCGGTAGGCATCCCACCTTTCCTGGCCCGGTAGACATCCCACCTTCCCTCTTCAACAATTATCAGTTAGTATCGGTTGAGCCTAAGTTTTTGCTTCTCCACATGATGTGTGCTATCCTTGGAATGTCATTTTGTTTTGTTTTGCTTGCCGTTTTAATAAAATACTTAGATCTGAAAGTTTTTAAATAAAAGAGAGTCCTCAAATAGCTACCCATTTACATAACTACTCACTTGATCTTCACTTATATCTTTTTGGAGTAGTTTGCCATTTACTCTCGTGCTTCACTTATATCCTATGAGTAATTGTTGAATGAATTGAATATCATAAAGTTGAAATTATATGTTCATATCATGCCTAGTAGTAGCTTCACATTGGGTTTAGAAAGTGAAATCTTTTGAAGCTCGACAATCACAATATTGGTCATACAAGCAATCCATGAATGATTACTACAAGGAAGAGAACTTCCACATGCAAATACACTATCTTGGAAATCTTTTATGATTGTGAGCCCCCATCAAAATATTATATGCCAAAATTGTTGACGTTGGACATGGAAGACAATGTAATGGTTTATGTTTGTTCATATTCACATAGAAGTTATATTGTCATAGATCCTTCAAACATGTGGTGCTTGCCCCCTATCTTTGGTAGCCAAAAATTCCGCACCAAGTAGAGATACTACTTGTGCATCCAAAAATCCTTAAACCCAAATCTTGTTTTGAGATTCCACCATACCTACCTATGGACTGAGCAAGATCCTTCAAGTAAGTTGTCATCGGTGCAATAAGGCAATAAAAATTGCTTCTAAAAGTGTTAGATCATTTAGTGTAAGAGAAAATTGAGTGTTGTACGAACTTGTGATGTCGAAGAATCAAAGCGACAGACTGCATAATAAAGGTTGCTATCACAAGGGGCAGTATAAGATGATGTTCTTTTGCACTAAGGGGTTGAGCATACAAACAAATCAGCGCATGGCAACCTCTGCTTCCCGCTGCGAAGGGCCTATCTTTTACTTTTATGTATTTACTTTCATGCAAGAGTCAAAGTCTTTCTCTCTATTTCTTTTTATTTATCTCATTTGGCAAGCATCATGTGGTGAGGAAAGATCTACGCACATATATCCAGTTGGATATGGGTAGCATGAGTTATTATTTTTGACATCACCCTTGAGGTGAATACGTTGGGAGGCGAAATTATAAGCCCCTATCTTTTTATGTGTCTGGTTGAAATGTTTTGCTCATGTGTATGCGGTGAGTGTTAGCAATCATAGAAGCCTATATGATGGCTGAGTATGTGGAGCTCTTACTTAGACTCTGTTGAATAAGTTGAATTGCAATTGTTTGGTGACTAAGAATATAGGTTGTTGAGTTCCAAGAGAATTCATTGTTTGAACCTAAACATGTGAATTGGTTGCTACTTGGTCATGATAACTTTTATAGGAAAGAATTGATGTTATGATGCTAGGAAAAGTGATTGAAATTGTCATTGATCAAACTTGTGCACTTTGCTAGAATTCACACTTCATAAATTATTTGTTTTATCATTTACCTACCCGAGGACGAGTAGGAATTAAGCTTGGAGATGCTGATACGTCTCCAATGTATCTATAATTTATGAAGTATTCATGCCATGTTTACAATAATTTTAATGGTTTTGGTATGATTTGCATGGAACTAACCCGGAATGACGATGTTTTCAGCAGAACTACCGTGGTGTTGTTTTTTGTGCAGAAATGAAAGTTCTCCAAATGAGCTAAAACTTTTTGACGATTTTTTTTGGAACAAGAGAGACCCCCAAAGCTTTGTGGGAGGTCTAGACGATCCACGAGGCAGGCACAACTCACCGGGGCGCGCCTGGGCCCTTGCCCATGCCCCGGTGTATCATGCTCACCTCGAGGCCCATCTGGACGTGAGACCGACGCCAAAATTCCTACAAATAGAGAAACCATCAGAAATAACCCTAGATCAGAAGTTCCGCCATGCAAGCCTCTATAGCCACTGAAGACCAATCGGGAGCCCGTTCGGGCACCCTGCGGAGGGGGAGATCATCACCGGTGGCCATCTTCATCATCCCGGCGGCCACCATGATGAGGAGGGAGTAGTCCACCCTCGAGGCCGAGGGTTTGTAATAGTAGCTATGTGTTTAATCTCTCTCTCTCTCGTGATCTTGAGATGTCACGTTCTTGATATATCATGGGCTTTGTTAACATAGATGGATCATATGGTGTTTCTCCCCTCTCTACTCTTGTTGTGATGAATTGAGGCTTTATCCTTTGAAGTTTTTTGTTATCGGATTGAAAGTTCAGATCTGAGAACACATGATATATGTCTTGCATATGAATACCCGTGGTGACAATGGGGTATTATTTTGATTCACTTGATATATGTTATGGCACTCAACTTGCGGATTCCCGAGGTGACTTTGGGGTAATCTATGCGTAGGGGTTGATGCATGTTTTCATTATCTTTTGTCCGATAGAAACTTTGAGGTCTCCTTGTTGTTCTTTGTATGGAATGAGTATTATGAATCTGAAATGTTTGATACATATTGTTTAATTAACTCACGGGTACTCGCAATGACATTGGGGTATCTAGGTGACATTAGAGTTGGTTGATATGTATCATATGGTGTTATTTTAGTACGAACTCTTGATTAGATCGTTCGGAAAGAATAGCATGCTATTATTTTAGTACGAATCTAGGATAGATTGATCGGAAAAATAGCTTTAAGGTGGTTTCGTACCCTACAAACAATTTCTATCTTTTGTTCTCCGCTAATAGGAACTCTGGAGTGATTCTTTATTGCACTTTGAGGGATAATCATATGATCCAACTATGTTAGCATTGCTGAGAGATTGCACTAGTGAAAGTATGCACCCTAGGTCTCATTTTCCATCATTGCATTACCGCTGTGCTCCATTTAACCATTTACTACCTCGCTGTTTTTATTGTTCGCACTACAAAAACTCATATCTACAATCCATAATACACTTTTATCACCATCTCTTCGCCGAACTAGTGCACCTATACAATTTGCCATTGTATTGGGTGTGTTGGGGACACAAGAGATTTCTTGTATTTGATTGCAGGGTTGCTTGAGAGAGACTATCATCATCCTACGCCTCCCACAGATTGATAAACCTTAGGTCATACACTTGAGGGCAAATTGCTATTGTCCTACAAAACTCTGCGCTTGGACGCCCAACACGTGTCTACAAGACATCAGGAAACTTCCCTCCCGAAGAGGGAAATCATCGTCATCGTCATCACCAACAGCTCTCTCATCTTTGGGAGGGCAATCTCCATCAACATCTTCAACAGCACCATCTCCTCTCAAGCCCTAGTTCATCTCTTGTGTTCAATCTTTGTACCGGAACCTCAGATTGGTACTTGTGGGTGACTAGTAGTGTTGATTACATCTTGTAGTTGATTACTATATGGTTTATTTGGTGGAATATTATATGGTCAGATCCATTATGCTATTTAATACCCCTCTGATCTTGAGCATGATTATCATTTATGAGTAGTTACTTTTGTTCTTGAGGTCACGGGAGAAATTTTGTTGCAAGTAATCATGTGAACTTGATATGTGTTTGATATTTTGATGATATGTATGTTGTGATTCCCTTAGTGGTGTCATGTGAACATCGAATACATGGCACTTCACCATATTTGTGCCTAAGGGAATGCATTGTGGAGTAGTTATTATATGATGGGTTGCTAGAGTGACAGAAGCTTAAACCCTAGTTTATCCGCTACTTCGTAAGGGACTGATTTGGATCCAAAAGTTTAATGCTATGGTTAGATTTTATCTTAATACTTTTCTCGTAGTTGCGGATGCTTGCGAGGGGGTTAATCATAAGTAGGAGGTTTGTTCAAGTAAGAACAGCACCTAAGCACCGGTCCACCCACATGTCAAATTATCAAAGTAGCGAACACGAATCAAACCAACATGGTGAAAGTGACTACACGAAATTCCCGTGTACCCTCAAGAATGCTTTGCCTATTATAAGATACCGTTTTGTCCGGTCCTTTGCCATAGAAGGATTGGGCTACCTTGCTGCACTTTACTTACCATTGTTGTTACTTGCTCATTACAAATTATCTTGGTATCAAACTACTCGCTACCGATTATTTCAGTGCTTGCAGAAAATACCTTGTTGAATACTACTTGTCATTTCCTTCCGCTCCTCGTTGGGTTCAACACTGTTACTTATCAAAAGGACTACGACTGGTACCCTATACTTTTGGGTCATCAAGACTCTTTTCTGGCGCCGTTTCTGGGGAATGAAGCGCTCTTGGTAAGTAAAAATTATTAGTACGTGCTGAAATTTATTGTCACTTGCTACTATGGAAAAAAAATCCTTTGACGGGTTTGTTCGGGGTATCTTCACCTCGACTGGAACCACAATTAGTTTCCCCTCAACCTAATGCACCTACTGAAAATATTGGTTATGAAATTCCTTCGGGTATGATAGAACAACGGCTAGCTATCGATATGCAGGAGATGGAACTGAACATCCTGATGTGTGAAACGTCTCCAACGTATCTATAATTTATGAAGTATTCATGCTGTTATTTTATCATTCTTGGATGTTTTACAATCATTTTATAGAAACTTTATATCATTTTTTGGGACTAACCTATTGACCCAGTGCCCAGTGCCAGTTGCTGTTTTTTGCTTGTTTTTTACATTGCAGAAAATCAATACCAAACGGAGCCCAAACGAAAGGAAACTCCACGGAGATGTTTTATGGACTAGAAGGAACCTGATGGGCCAGAGCTACACTTGGGGGGGTGCCCCGAGGGGGGCACAACCCACCAGGGTGCGCCAGGACCCCCTGGCGCGCCCAGGTGGGTTGTGCCCACCTCGGTGGCCTCCCGCACCCCCTCTTTACCCTATAAATTGACAAATATTCCAAAACCCATTGGGGTTAACCTAGATTAGAAGTTCCACCGCCGCAAGGTCTCTGTATCCGCGAAAACCAATCTAGACCCCGTTCCGGCACCCTGCCGGAGGGGGAATCATCTCTGGTGGCCATATTCATCAACCCGGCGACCACCACGATGAGGAGGGAGTAGTCCACCCTCGGGGCTGAGGGTTTGTGCCAGTAGCTATGTGTTTGATCTCTCTCTCTCTCATGATCTATATCATGGGCTTTGTTAATAAAGTCGGATCATATGATGTTTCTCCCCTCTATACTCTTGTTATGATGAATTGAATCTTTAGGCTTCAAAGTTTTTTCTTGTCGGATTGAATATTCAGACATGAGAACACATGATATATGTCTTGCAATATGAATACTTGAGGTGACAATGGCGTATCCTATTGATTCACTTGATATGTGTTATGGCATTCAACTCGCGGATTCCGCAGTGATATTGGGGTAATCTATGCATAGGGGTTGATGCACGTTTTTCTCCGACGGAAGCTTTGGGGTCTCTTTATAGTTCTTTGTGTGGATTGAGTATTATGAATATGAATTTGCTTTGGTGCTATTCTAGTACGAACGCTAGGATAGATCGAACGGAAAAATAGCTTTGTGTTATTTTAGTACAAACTCTTGAATAGATCGAACGGAAAGAATAGCTTTGAGGTGGTTTCGTGACCTACAAACAATTCCTATCTTTTGTTCTCCGCTAATAGGAACCCGGGAGTGATTCTTTATTGCACTTTGAGGGATAATAATATGATCCAACTATGTTAGCATTGTTGAGAGGTTGCACTAGCGAAAGTATGGACCCTAGGCCTCATTTTTAAGCATTGCAATACCATTTTTCTGCCCATTTACTATTTGCTACCTTGCTGTTTTTATTTATACACATTATAAAAATATTTTTCTACCATCAATATTACACTTTTATCACCATCTCTTCACCGAACTAGTGCACCTATAAAATTTACCATTGTATTGGGTGTGTTGGGGATACAAGAGACTTCTTGTTATTTGGTTACAGGGTTGCTTGAGAGAGACCATCTTCATCCTACACCTCCCACGGATTGATAAACCTTAGGTCGTCCACTTGAGGGAAAATTGCTACTGTCCTACAAAACTCTGCGCTTGGAGGCCCAACACGAGTCTACAAGAATAAAGTTGCATAGTAGACATCAAGCTCTTTTCTGGCGCCGTTTCCGGGGAGGTGAGTGCATGAAGGTATATCTTTAGATCTTGCAATTGAATCTTTTAGTTTCTTGTTTTGTCACTAGTTTGGTTTGTAAAAGAAAACTACATAAAAATGGAATTAAGATTGCATCATATTATTGATCGTCATTATAATATCTTACTTGAAAATGATGGATAGGAAAGTTGTGCTAAATTGTTAGAAGAAGAATGCTATAAAACATTTGGCATAGGATCATTGAATGATGAGCATGATCGGAATGTTGTTGGCATGAACTCTTTGAATATCCATGATGCTAATGATATGCAAAGCCATAAGCCAGGGGATGCTATGTTTGATGAAGATGATATTTTTAGTCCCCCAAGATTTGATGTGCAAATTTTTTATAATGATTGCATGCCTCCTATTTATGATGATTATAATGATAAAAGTGGATTTGGAGAGGTCATGACTTTATTTAGTGATGAATCAACTATTTTGGAGGAGGATGCAATTAAGTATGACAACAAAGTTCCTATTTATGATGATTATGGTGATGACATGTATGCTATAAAGAATAATGATAACCATGAAACTTGTCATCATGATTTTAATGTTCACTCTCATGATAGTTATTTTGTTGAGTTTGCTCCCACTACTATTCATGAGAATAAATTTGCTTATGTGGAGAGTAACAAAATTTCTATGCTTATTTATCATGAAAAAATGATTTATGTGATAGTTATATTGTTGAATTAATTCATAATGCTACTGAAAATTACTATGAGAGAGGGACATATGCATTTACACCTCTCAATAATATCAAGTTTCCTCTCTATGTGTTGAAAGTTTTGAAGTATTGCTTGTTTTCCCTTCCTATAAATAGTTTCCTCACAAAATCCCTATGCATGGGAAGTTGGTTAGACTTAAATGTGCTTGCCACGTGTTTCATGATGCTCTTGTTATGTTTCAATTCTTATCTTTTATGTGAGCATCCTTGAAATCATCATGCCTAGCTAAACGACATTAAAGAAAAGCGCTTGTTGGGAGACAACCCAACACTTTTACCTACTGTTTTTTTATGTTCACATGATTAGGCTACTGTAGTAATCATGTTTTATTGTCTTTGTTTCAATAAAGTGCCAAGTAAAGCCTTTGGGATCATGTTGAGTGATAGTTGATTTGATCTTGCTGAAAAACAGAAACTCTTGCGCTCACGAAAATTGCACTTCGTTTGTTGGGTCGTTTAGAGGCCATAATGCCAGCTGCGCGTCAGATGCACTGCATTGATAAAGCGAGGACGCCCACCATGCGCTGTGTCCACCGCGGTACACCGGCAACCCGATCTTTGGTCCACCACCCCTTGCGAGACGAGCTCTCCTTTTTAACAGAAGAGTGATTTTGAGTTGATTCTTTTTGAAGAAGATTATTATACAAATTTCTCACGTGGTCCGATTTTTTTCATAATTTTTAAAGTAGCATAAGTATGGTTTGCGTTCAGATTACTATAGACTGTTCTGTTTTTGATAGAATCTGTTTTCAATGCATAGTTTGCTTGTTTGCTTGTTTCCATGGCTTAGATTGCTCAATATAAATTGTGGAAATGATATTATACAGTAGGCATTGTGTGGAAACAATTATTAATCTTGTCTTTCACAGTACCAAGAGTGAAATGGTTTGCTCTTTATCATACTAACCTATCTCACAAGGTTCCGTTAAGTTTTGTGTGATTGAAGTTTTCAAGTTTTGGATGAGATGTCGATATGAGGAGAATAATGAGTGACAAGACCTTAAGCTTGGGGATGCCCAAGGCACCCAAAGTATATGATAAAAATTGTTGAAACTTTTTGCACAACAAGCTCTGATAAATTTTCTACAGTGTAGTATTTTTCTCATAATTTTTGGAGTTAGGGAAGTATGACGAATCTTGCATTGTTTGCAGACTATACTGTTTTGGCAGATTGTTGTTATGTTTGCATTGTTTGCATATGTTTGCTTGTTTAATGATTCTATTTGGTGAGAGGAGTATTAAATATGAAGAGACATTTAGTATGCAATGTTGAATAATAATTTTTGTGATTTTCTACAGTAGAGAATGATAAAGGTTTTGCATTGATTTATACTAACTTATCTCACGAGTTCTTGTTGAGTTTTATGTGGATGAAGTTATTGAGATTTAGGAAAACCGTGATATGAGAGGAATTAAGGAGACACAAAAGCTCAAGCTTGGTGATGCCCAAGGCATCCCAAGCTAATATTCCAAGAAGTCTCAAGCATCTGAGCTTTGGGATGCCCCGGTAGGCATCCCACCTTTCTTCTTCAATGATTGTCGGTTTGTATCGGTTGAACCTAAGTTTTTGCTTCTTCACATGATGTGTGCTATTCTTGGAATGTCATTTTATTTTGTTTTTGCTTTTTTCTTTAATAAAATACTTAGATCTGAAAGTTTTTGAATAAGAGAGAGTCCTTAAATAGCTACCTATTTAATTAACTACTTGCATGATCTTCACTTATATCTTTTTGGAGTAGTTTGTCATTTACTCTTGTGCTTCACTTATATCCTATGAGTAAATTGTTGGATAAATTGAATGTCATGAAGTTGAAATCATATCATGCCTAGTGGTAGCTTCACATTGGGTTTAGAAAGTGAAATCTTTTGAGGCTTGACAATCACAATATTTGTCATCCAAGCAATTCAGGAATAATTAGTATAAGGAAGAGAACTTTCACATGCAAATACACTATCTTGGAAATCTTTTGTGATTGTGAGCCCCCATCAAAATATTAGATGCCAAAATTGTTGACATTGGACAAGGAAGACAACTTAATGGTTTATGTTTGTTCATATTCACATAGAAGTTATATTGTCATAGATCCTTCAACATGTGGTGCTTGCCCCCTATCTTTGCTGGACAAAAATTCTGCACCAAGTAGAGATACTACTTGTGCATCCAAAAACCCTTAAACCCAAATATTATTTTCAAGAGTCCACTATACCTACCTAAGGATTGAGCAAGATCCTTCAAGTAAGTTGTCATCGATGCAATAAGGCAATAAAAATTGCTTCTAAAAGTGTTAGATCATTTAGTGTAAGAGAAAACTGAGTGTTGTACGAAATTATGATTGCAAAGCAATAAAAGCAACGGACCGCGTAATAAAGGTTGCTACCATAAGGGGCAATATAACGTGAAGTTCTTTCACACTAAGGGGTTGAGCATACAAACAAATAACTGCATGGCAACCATTGCTTCCCTCTCCGAAGGGCCTATCTTTTACTTTTCAGTATTTACTTTTATGCAAAGAGTCAAAGTTTTTCTCTCTATTCCTTTTTATTTTTCTCTTTTGGCAAGCATCATGTGGTGAGGAAAGATCTAGGCACATATGTCCAGTTGAATATGGGTGGCATGATGTATTATTGTTGACATCATCCTTGAGGTGAATACGTTGGGAGGCAAAACAATAAGCCCCTATCTTTCTATGTGTCCGGTTGAAACATTTTGCTCATGAGTACGCGGTGAGTGTTAGCAATCAGAGAAGACTATATTATGGTTGAGTATGTGGAGCTCTTACTTGAACTCTGTTGAATAAGTTGAATTGCAATTGCTTGGTGACTGAGAACATAGGTTATTGGGCTTCAAGAGAATTCATTGTTTGAACCTTAACATGTGAATTGGTTGCTACCATAACATGAGAAATTTTATGAGAAAGAACTGCTGTTATGATGCTAGGAAAAGTGATTGAAATTATCATTGATCAAACTTATGCACTTTGCTCGCATTCACACTTCATAAATTATTACTTTTACCACTTACCTACTCGAGGACGAGTAGGAATTAAGCTTTGGGATGCTGATACTATCGGATTAAGGGATCTGCAAACCCTTGAGAGGTTCGAACTCTGGGGTGCGTGCGGAGATCTCAACCTACCCAGCCTACCAACTCACGATCCTCCTAAGCCTAGCACGACAAGCTCAAAGAGACAAAGAGACACAACAATTTATCCTGGTTCGGGCCGCCTTGCAGTGTAATACCCTACTCCAGCGTTTTGGTGGATTGCCTCAAAGGGCTGAAGATGAACTAGTACAATAGATGAACTGGCCTCAGGAGGTGAGGTGTTCTTGAGTTAGAGGGAGTTGGTGTGGCGCGAGCTAGTGAGAATGGATCCGATCCCCCTCTATGGTGGTGGCTAGTCCTATTTATAGTGGCCTTGGTCCTCTTCCCAAATGTTGGCGGGAAGGGATCCCACAACATCCGGATTTGAAAGGGGACAAGTAGTACAACTTATACTGACAAAAGTAGTCTTCGCCTGCGAAAAGCATTTGGTCATGACGCTGCGGTGGGCTCGTCGATGACCTCCGTCCTGCCATCCTGGCGGTCTTGGTCTCGTTGCTCCAGAATGGAAACCTTTGGTTGATTCCTTGGGACTCCGCGCCTGTGGCTTGCCTCCTTTGCACCGAAGAGGAAACCTACACTCTGCGCCTGCCTGGCGCCCGCCTGGCCTTGGTCATCATGGCTCACGTCAGCTGAGCCTCGTGAGGCAAACCTTGCATAGAACTCTCCGCCCCTCGGGAGCCAGCCTGGCGAGGCCGATCCCCTCGGGGGTCTTGGCGCCGTCCGCCTCGCGAGGCCTGGCCCCTCGCGACGGTCTTGTGTTGTTGATGCTTAAGCTGGATCGTACCAGGCCGTCGATGGAGCCATGTGGTGGGCTGCAGGCAGGTAGGGCTGGATACCCCCATATCCAGGACGCCGATAGTAGCACCCAGGCCCAAGGCGCGCTCAGACTTGGCTTCCAAGCGAAGTCAGAGGGCAAGTGCGGAGCGCCGCGGGCCCTAACCACCTGCGGCCTTGATAACGTGTGGCGACTGATGAGACATGGGCGACTCCGCTTCCCCATCCTGCCTCGGCAACTGTTTCCATTTGCGAAAAGGGTTGCCATCCGCCGCCAGGCTTTCATTGCCTCTTCTTCGGCTTGCTCGAGATCCCCTTCTCCCAGCAGCGGAAGAACTCACCAGATCTTCTGATTTTTTTCCTCCAATCCCTTGCTCAATGGCTGCTGAGAAGACCACGACCTCAGCTTCGGCTGTCGACTCTGCCTGGTATGAGCCGGTGCTGCTTGCGCCCTGCGTGGCCAGGGAGAAGCTCCAGACTACGCTCCTCCTGACAGCGGGCGAGGACAACGAGTATAAGGGGACGATGCTCCGGGTCGCCACCGCTATGTAGGAGCCCGCGAACAACACTTTCTTCCCCTTCTTCCTTCACAGCGTCTATTTAGGGCTAGAGCCCCCATTCTCCCGCTTCTTCTACGCCGTTCTTCACCACTATGGCCTCCACGCGCTCCACATCCATGCCAACTCCATCCTCCTCCTGTCCATTTTCGCCTTCTACTGTGAGGCGTTCGTGGGGGTGATGCCCTCTGTCACCATGCTCTGCCACTTCTTCTATCTTCGCATGACTGGTGAGCATCTGGTTGGGTGCATTAGCTTCATTGCGGCACGGGGTGGTAATGCGATCTCCAGCGCCGGGAAGAAGGTAGAAGATGCCGTCAAGAGGTGGGTTTTGATGGATGCCAAGTGCTCCCAGATCTCGTTGGAGCTGCCGACCAAACTCCCCATCTCCAAGAAGGGGTGGTACGCTGAGAAGATCACCGACCCTTCCCTGACACCATTGGTGAAGAAGATGGAGAAGGACCTGAGGAGCGAGAAGCTGACGGGGGCCATATTCATCAAGGAGTTCTTGAGGCAGCGCATAGCGCCGCTCCAAGATCGCTCCCGCACCCTGTGGAAGCTTGGAGGCGTCGACGACAAGATCCGCCTGCGCCAGGACGCCCTTCCCGAAGAGGACCTGAGCAAGATGTTGCTCTACCTGACGGGGAAGGACCCGAGCGATCCTCCTGAAGATTGGCTCCCGTTGTATTGTCGGACTGACGGGGAGGAGGTCATCGCCGCCATGCCGGTCTTTGATGAGTTTGGGCTTGTGCGGGCGGGGCCTCCCCCGCCGCCTCCATCCTTGGTAGATCTGTCCTCCGGAGATCATTGCTCTGAGGCCACCGTGGACGAGATGGTGGAGGAATCCTCTGCCCCGCGGCAGAGGGAGCTCCTCCGCGGCTTCCCTGATGATGACGACGATGACGCGCCTCCGGTGGTCAAGGTGTCTCGCCCTTCTGGAGTCACGACGAGGTCCTGGGTTTTCTCTTCGAAGCAGCCCAAGCGGACGGCCACGAAGAAGGGCAGGACCATGCTGATTCTTCCGGGCAGCGTTACACCCTCGCCGGCGGCACCCCGAGCGGCAACAACCGCGAGCTCTCCTGCTCCCAAGAGCTTAGCACCAGCTGCTCCGCCTCAGTGCCGGCTGCTGAGCCTGAAGAGGAGCTATGTCTTTGCCGGCCAGTAAGTTTTTTCTTTAGCCTTGTTTGTTGATTCTTGAAGCGATGCTTAGCGTCTTCATCTGTCATTAGGCAGCAGCTGTCGAAGAAGCAAAAGGAGGGCACGAAGGTCGCCGTGGTTGAAGGCGCCGAAGTGGCCGCCGCGGCGCTGGCGAAGGAGAATGTCGCGGCCCCCGCAACTCCGGTGGTGATGCCATCTCCCCAGGGCGTGGAAGCCCATTCTCAGGAGGTGCCGGCGCCTTTGGCAGGGATGATCCCCCCGGCGCCCATCCTTGCTACAGCTGCTGAGGTTGACCAGCCTCCGAAGTCCCCGGTGCTTCCTAAGGCTGAGGTTTGTTCTGTCTTGGCGCCGAGGGCGTCTTCTCCCCTTCCTAGCGTGCGGCTGAGTCGTGGCGCTCCGGCCACCTCTGGGGCCCTGGAGGAGGCAAGGGTGGCGCTGGACCTCCTCCAGTGTGAACTTCGAGTCCCGGATCGTCGCTCGATGCAGGGACGCCTGGGGCTGATTTCTGGTTGGCTCCAAGACGATGCATCTGTCTGCGCGGCCTGGGGCTCTGCGGAGGAAGCCCAGTGTAACATCCCCAGCATCACACTACAGTAATCTCCCCCTAATGAAGGTCATGTCATCATGATCATCATGCCAAAATGCCACTTGTCCAAAATCTGCTTCAAATTCAAATTCAAATTGCATGTCAAATATTTGCTTCTTCTTTCATGCAAATAAAATAGTTCATCCTATGGCAAATAATCCTTAGATATTTGTCATGTTGAAGCCAACATTTTTAGAATTCCCAAATTGACCCCGAGAATTTATTATCTGGTCCAGCAGTATTTAAGATGTCCTTTTCATTTTCTAAAAATGCTTGGACAACTCCTGAAATGCCCAAACTTTTTGTGGCAATGCTGGATATTGCAAAGTAATTATGTGACCAAGTTTCACATTTTTGCAAAATCTTATGGAAGCTCAAAATATTACAAAACCCCTTTCTGTAAAAAGAAATAAAAAAAGCCATCGTGCACTGGCCTAAGTGCACAGTGCCTAGAGCCCAGCCCACCACAGCCTCCTCCGCCCCCCTGTTCTCTGTTCAAGCGACCGAGGCACGCCCTCCGTCGCCGCCGAACCCACCTCGCCGACCACGCCGCTACAGGCGCCGCGGGTGGATAAAGATCCACCTCTTCTCCCCCTGGCCTCCTCATCCATTCGCCCCCCTCGCTCTCCCTCGTTCACCCCTCTTCTTCTCTGTCTCGTTCGCCTGTGCGCGGTCGTCGACGCGCCGCCGTCGATCCCGCGGCCACCGCCTCCTGATCGCCTCACCGACGCGCCCTACCGCTCCGCCTCGCTCGGCTGCCTCGACTACACATCGTCATCGAGCTCGGGAATGACCGCACGCTCGGGATCGACCTCATCTCTCCTTCTCAGTTGCCGGCGCCCGCCGTCGTCTCCGTCCAATGCTGCTGCTCCTAAGCTTGCACGGGCCTTTCTTGGCCGCCCGGTGAGCTCCTCCCTTCCTCCTTTTCTCTCCTCGCGACGTGCCTTTCGCCGTAGCTAGCTCGCCCGCAAGACGAGCTCCGCCGTCTGCCATTGCTGTCGTAGGGCTGGCCACCGAGCTCCTCCGCTCGAGCTAGTAGCTCCGATGAGCTCCTAGAGCACCGTAGACCCCGCCTAGTTGGTTAGTTTGGCAGCTCGCGCGCTCTAACGCTGAACCCACTCGCGCCCATACTCCGGCGCCGTTTCTACTCATCGTCGGCACCGTTCAGGTCGTTCCTGGCCCCGGCCGTCGCCTCCATCTTGCGTGCAATGTCGAACCGCGTCGAGCGCACCTAGCTACGACCCTGGAAACCCCCCTGTGCGCGAAACCCGACCCCTCTCCCGACATGCGCCACCGTGGGAGGCTCGCCGGAGCACTTCCGGTGCCGATGCCGGCGAGGCTGACCTGGCGCTGACGTATGGGGCCCGCTGAGCCACTGACGGGTGGGCCCAGTTGACTCATTGACTGAGTCAACCCACTGACATGTGGGGCTGAGTCAATAAAACGTTTTAGATAAATAGAAAATCTGTTAATTAAATTGATTAATTAATCTATTCACCAATTAGACACTGACAGTGGGCCCCGCATGATAATTAGTATTAGATAAGTCCAATTAGCACTGTTTAATTAGTCCAGTCACTGACCAGTGGGTCCCACTAGACCCACAGGTCAGGTTTGACCCCAGTCAACCGTCCTGTTGACTGCTGACATCTCCTCTACATCATGCTGACGTCATTCTACATGGAAGTTGCTCAGAAAAATCCAACGAATCCGGATACGCAGTCCGTTCATCTGTTGCATGCCCCTAGCATGCTGAATATGGAACATTTCCCCTCCGTTCATCTGTCAGACACAGGTCCGGAACCAGGAAAACCTTCCCGGTTGAATTCCCCCTTCACCTATAACATCTAGGACCGCGTTAGAACACGTCTAGCTATGCTTGTTATCCTGTTATACACTTGCTTGCTATGTATTTACTGTTTCTCCCTCTCTTCTCTCCGGTAGACCCCGAGACCGATGCTGCCCCTGTGATCGACTATGTCACTGACGACCTCTCCTTTCCAGAGCAACCAGGCAAGCCCCTCCTTTTGATCATCCCGATATCGCCCATTCCATTCTCCCATGCTTGCATTAGATTTTGCTACTGATATTGTTTGCTCCTATTCTGATGCATAGCCTGATTTTGTAACCTGCTTATTGTTACCTGCCTGCTTATCCTAAACTACTTAGTATAGGTTGGTTAGTGACCCATCAGTGAGCCCCCCCCCACCTTGTCCTTGTTGCCCCCGCTTCATCATCGAAGACCCGATCAACGGGATCGAAGACCAGGCCCCGGCACCGCACATAACTTTCCCCTTAGTTGTTCAACACTACTGGGTTACTATCGAGTACCGAGGGTGAGACCTCTTCAGCACTTCTGATGTTAACCCTGTAGTGTAGTAATTCGGTCGTGGTCATCGAGGGTGATTTCCTCCTTAACCACTTCCGATATGACTCTGTCGTGCAACCCCTCAAGTGTGAACCTCGGGGGTGATTCCTCTTACGTTCACCTTGATAATTACATCTAGTGAAATTCATCGGGGGTGATTCCTCGGGGTTTCCCCTTGATGTTTGGACACACGGATACTTGGACTTTACCAATGTTACTTGGAAAGACGGGTCGACCATGAGGGGTACCCGGGCGAGCTTAATTGAGAGTGATGTGGAGACAGGTTGACCTGGAGGGTGCATGAGAGATAATTATGAGGCATGGCCGGGCATTCGTAGCCCTTGCCGCAAGTCCTCGAGATGGGGAAACAGCGTCACATCTTTCGTGAGTCTCTACTTGTTACCGCGCGTTCCTAATCCACTACGATTTGGATATTTGATCCGAGGGGCCTCTGGCCTGATAGCACTAACCATCACGTGGGCATAGTATGGGCGTTCTGCGTCGTATGCATCAGCCGAAGATTAATAGACGTCAGCGACTAAGCGGCGCACGCCGGGTTGGACTGGTAAGCACTTGCCTTTTGAGGAAGGTAGCTAGGTCTGCTCACCGGCCGCGTCCGCAACGTGCAGGAGTTCCCGGGGAGATGGCCCATGACCTCTGGGGGCATAGGTTTAGTCCGGCGTGCTGGCCTCTCTATTAAGCCTAGGTCGGGTTGCAGTGTATTGTTTGGCCGACGCCGGGCATGACCCAGGAAAGTGTGTCCGGCCTTAATTAATCGAGCGTGGTGGGTAAGTTGGTGCACCCCTGCAGGGAAGAAAACATCTATCGATAGTCTGTTCTACGGTAACGGACACTTGGAGTTGTATCCCGATCGATACAACTAGAACTGGATACTTGTGATGAGAATTGGATTGTGATGAGGTGATAACTGGATAGTATGGCTCTGGGATTGCTTTCTCACAGGGAGTCGAGAAAGGATCTCTGGCCGAGGTTGATAACACTACTACTACTTTACTTTATGCTACTCTATTCCCTCCTATTTGCTGCAAGATGGTGGTTTCCAGAAGATGCTAGTCTTCGATAGGACTAGGCCTTCTCTCTATTCTGGCATTTCTGCAGCCCAGTCCACATATACAGCCTTCCTTTGATAATGTTGCATATGTAGTGTAGATCCTTGCTTGCGAGTACTTTGGATGAGTACTCACGGTTGCTTTGCTCCCCCTTTTCCCCCTTTCCTTTTTCTTTCCAGTTGATGCAACCAGATGTCGGAGCCCAGGAGCCAGATGCCACCGACGGTGCCTACTACTACTTGGAGACCGCGGATGACCAGGAGTAGTGAGGAGGCTCCCAGGCAGGAGGTCTTGCCTTTTCGATCGTTGTTGCTTTTGTGCTAGCCTTCTTAAGGCAAACTTGTCTAACTCATGTCTGTACTCAGATATTGTTGCTTCCGCTGACTCTTGTGTATTCGAGCTTATGTATTCGAGCCCTCGAGGCCCCTGGCTTGTAATATAAAGCTTGTATTATTTTAATTTGAGTCTAGAGTTGTGTTGTGATATCTTCCCGTGAGTCCTTGATCTTGATCGTACACATTTGCGTGTATGATTAGTGTACGATTGAATCGAGGGCGTCACAAGTTGGTATCAGAGCCGACTGCCTGTAGTTAGCCCCCCTTCCAACTCCCTGGCCAAAGTCGAGTCTAGTCTTTACAACACTTTTACTAACTTGGCTGTGTGTCATATGGACCCATGTCGCCATTGGGTGGTATTAGGATCTTTTATTCCTCGTCTATACTCTGGGACTCTGATCTCTCGTCTATTCGGGTTAACTTTTTACTAACTCTGACTCTAGGATCTTGTAACCACTTCCTTTCGGAGAGCCCCTTCACTAAAGATGATTGCTTGCTTCATGATAAGATTCCGCAGATAGTCCTTGATGTTTCCCGAGACCCTTTGCCCACTGCTTTGCAGTTCCGGACCACCGATAATCCCCGTGAATAATATCCTTGCCGCTTGTACCTTCATCCCCAGTTGATCCTGTTATTGCAAGATGCCCCTAGTACTCTCTGTTGTTTCGAGAATCCTTTGTGCCTTTTGCTTTGCAGTTTCTTTTGCACTGCGGATAATTCACTTAACCGGGGTTCATTCATCCCAGTTGTTCATATGCTTTCCTAAATAGTTGGAAATACTATCTAATCTTCCAAAAATCCTCAGCAGCCTATTGTTGTTGAAATTCTAGTTTGCTTGCATTATGGTTAATTCCATATTTCTAGTAATCTTCATTGACACCCTCTATCACTATCGTTTCGAGTCCCTTGATCCAATATGTCGCGAATGCTCGTAATCCTCAGTTAGATCCTAGCATTCATTCTTCCGGCTCAGATGTCACTCCAAACATGAGCTTGTTCTTGTCAAATCGAACCTTGATTGATTGCGGATCTGTATCGATCCAACTCAATTATCTTTTGATCAGAGCCTCTGCTTCAGATCTTCTGATCTGGAAATCGTAATTCCTTTGTATTCAAGTTTTGAAGTTATCCAGTTATATCTATAACCCGATGCCTTTGCATTCTTTCTTCTTCTGGGTGAGTATTGATAGTCACATCAGATCTTTTATGGACCGCCATATCCTTGGTTGGATTATTATCAGACAATGTCCTTCATATTCATTAAACTTGTGAGTTTTGCCCTGACACATAATATCTTTGGTAAATTCTATCATCTGCTTTGGTGAACCATGCTCTGCTTTCAAGCTGCTATATTTTAATCCTGAAGCTAGTGGTATATGTTCCTAAGATACCCCTACGGGTTGAACCTATGCCTTCCCTAATCCATGTGAACTCAAAAGAGATGTGAGTTTTACTCTTCTGGTACTTTGCCAGATAAATCTTCTGCACTACAATTTCTTCGAAAACGAGGAGTGAATGAAAGTTTATGCATTGAAGAAGAGGGAGTCGACCTTGAACCTTTGTGTTCATGCACATGGACCCGATGTAGAACTTATCATGGAAGCTGCTCGTAAAAATGATTACCCCTTGTTATAAGTTCATCTTGTATCAGTGAATTGATCCTTCGCAACCGTGACCATGATTGTTCTTCTTTGGTCCCATTTCTTGGACAAGTTAAATCACTTGTCTTCTACAAGTCAATATGCCTGCCCAACCTCTATTATGATCTACCTTCGAGTATTACCCCTGGTATTTAGAGGATATCATGCCATTGCACTACATCTTATGAACTTTTGATGGAGCACTACCTTACCCTGTCCTTGTCACTTCATCGGTTCTGGGTTGTTTGTCAACCGAGAACACCGATAAGGGAATCGATTCCGCACTCCAATTCAATAACTCTAAGTCATTTTTGTTGCTTACGAGTTTAATAATCCTTCAAGTCAGTCCTAGCCTGATTGGCTATATCATTATCGAGCTAATTGTAATTGTGCTACCCAGTCCTTCTTCCCGGAGCACAACTTCCGACGATGGGCTAAGCTTACGTCGATCTTCCTCATCTTATCATTTCACCTCAAACAACAAGCTTGATTTCGAGCTTGTGTCGCACCCGTGGATCCAATAGCCTTTCGCTTCATCATTTTTTTGACTTGATGTCATCGTCGATCATTTACCTCTTCATGAAATCTCTCAATAAAGGTGTCGTGATCATCATCAATATTCTGAGCTCTTTCAGGATATCAATCAAATTCCTGATGAGAGGTACCATCCTTGCCCCTCGATGGTTGGTGTTATCATCGACAACATTCTTGCCTTCCTCCCAACACAAACTTGTTCATATAATTTTGGAAATACATCCCTTTTGACATGTCGATGGACTAATGTTGAACCCATCGGCCACCTCCTCTTCTTTTCTCTGATAAAATTGCATGAGCTGTTCTAGAAATTCCTGATGGATCCTTTGTGTTCCCAAGATCCGATCTTTACCTGATGATCATGTCAATGCTATCCCGAAGCATGGTTGTGGTACTCCGAACATCATTAAGAACATTGGAGGCGCAATGCTAAATGTTTCTTGATCACCTATCCAAACACTGTTGTATGGGTAACGTCATGAATTTCCTCGCCCCCTTTACCAAAGTGGTTATCTACTTGCTGCCCTTTCTTGTATATCCTGCTCTCCTTTGTTCTTGTGAAGGATATACTCCAAATACTTGTGTTCAATTTGATAATCACATTTTTCCTTTCCATTGTTTTGTTAATCTTTCTTGTGATCTATATGATATAAGCAGTAATATTTCCCTGCTTATGTAAACACCTCGGTGTACAACACAATCAGTAAGACTCTGTTATTGTTATTGATGACATTTCGGTAACCACCGATGGATGAGAACTTTGCCTATTGGTCCGCCTCGCCTTGCGAGCAGGAAAATGGTTCTCTTCATCCCTCACCCTTGGTACCAAAGTTGATGCCAACATAACTGGCAGTCTATCATCTGACATGCCTCGCTATCGGCCCCCTTTCTACTTTTAACCTACATGGTGGGCTCATAACCCACAGTTCCATAGGATTGAAGCCTGACTCTCCTGTAAAACCTTGGTGCCGAAGTATCTTATGCTCTTGGCTTTGTGTGTTATCGCGAGCCACCCTCCGAGAGATGATCTATTCCCGATGCTCTGAACCCTTCTCACACTCTGTTCAGGTATCGATCGTTTGTCCATTCGCATGAAACTTCTTATTGTACCTTCATATTTTGCTCTCGGCGTTTTCTTAAATTTCAACTCGAGAGATACTTCTGTCACATACCCTGCATTGTTCACCAGACAATTCACCCTATAAGGGCCAGTTCACCTGAAGTTACTCTTTACTTCCCCACTTAAATCTCGGGACGAGATTTCTTGTAGTGGAGGAGATTTCTAACATCCCCAGCATCACACTACAGTAATCCCCCTAATGAAGGTCATGTCATCATGATCATCATGCCAAAATGCCACTTGTCCAAAATCTGCTTCAAATTCAAATTCAAATTGCATGTCAAATATTTGCTTCTTCTTTCATGCAAATAAAATAGTTCATCCTATGGCAAATAATCCCTAGATATTTGTCATGTTGAAGCCAAGATTTTTGGAATTCCCAAATTGCCCCTGGGAATTTATTATCCGGTCTAGCAGTATTTAAGATGTCCTTTTCATTTTCTAAAAATGCTCGGACAACTCCTGAAATGCCCAAACTTTTTGTGGCAATGCTGGATATTGCAAAGTAATTATGTGACCAAGTTTCACATTTTTGCAAAATCTTATGGCAGCTCAAAATATTACTAAACCCCTTTCTATAAAAAGAAATAAAAAAAGCCACTGTGCACTGGCCTAAGTGCACAGTGCCTAGAGCCCAGACCACCACGGCCTCCTCCGCCCCCTGTTCTCTGTTCAAGCGACCGAGGCACGCCCGCCGTCGCCGCCGAACCCACCTCACCGACCACGCCTCTACAGGCGCCGCGGGTGGATAAAGATCCACCTCTCCTCCCCCTGGCCTCCTCATCCATTCGCCTCCCCCCCTCGGTCTCCCTCGCTCACCCCTCTTCTTCTCTGTCTCGTTCGCCCGTGCACGCTCGTCGACACGCCGCCGTCGATCTCGCGGCCACTGCCTCCCGATCGCCTCACCGACGCGCCAAACCGCTCCGCCTCGCTCGGCCGCCTCGATTACACCTCATCATCGAGCTCGAGAAGGACCGCACGCTCGGGATCGACCTCATCTCTCCTTCTCGGTTGCCGGCGCCCGCCGTCGTCTCCGTCCAGTGCTGCTGCTCCTAAGCTTGCACGGGCCTTTCTTGGCCGCCCGGTGAGCTCCTCCCTTCCTTCTTTTCTCTCCTCGCGCCATGACTTTCGCCGTAGCTAGCTCGCCCGCAAGCCGAGCTCCGCCGTCCACCATTGCCGTCGTAGGGCTCGCGACCGAGCTCCTCCGCTCGAGCTAGTAGCTCCGATGAGCTCCTGGAGTGTCGTAGACCCCGCCTAGTTGGTTAGTTTGGCAGCTCGCGTGCTCTAACGCTGAACCCGCTTGCGCCCGTACTCCGGTGCCGTTTCTACTCGTCGCCGACACCGTTCCGGTCGTTCCTGGCCCCGGCCGTCGCCTCCATCTTGTGTGCGACGTCGAACCGCGTCGAATGCACCTAGCTACGACCTCGGAAACCCCCCTGTGCGCAAAACCCGACCCCTCTCCCGACATGCGCCACCGCGGGAGGCTCGCCGGAGCACTTCCGGCGCCAACGCCGGCGAGGCTGACCTGGCACTGACGTATGGGGCCCGCTGAGCCACTGATGGGTGGGCCCAGTTGACTCGTTGACTGAGTCAACCCACTGACATGTGGGGATGAGTCAATAAAATGTTTTAGATAAATAGAAAATCTATTAATTAAATCGATTAACTAATCTATTCACCAATTAGACACTAACAGTGGGCCCCGCTTGATAATTAGTATTAGATTAGTCCAATTAGCACTGTTTAATTAGTCCATTCACTGATCAGTGGGTCCCACTGGACCCACAGGTCAGGTTTGACCCCAGTCAACCGTCTTGTTGACTGCTCACATCACCTCTACATCATGCTGACGTCATATTCCATTTCTGTTAATATAAATAAATCCAGAAAATTGTTTAAACTTTGAAAATTAATAGAAAATAAACCGTAGCTCGGATGAAAATGTTTTCTACATGGAAGTTGCTCAGAAAAATCCAACAAATCTGGATACGTGGTCCGTTCATCTGTCGCATGCCCCTAGCATGCTGAACATGGAACATTTCCCCTCCGGTCATCTGTCAGACACAGGTCCGGCACCGGGAAAACCTTCCCGGTTGAATTCCACCTTCACCTATAACGTCTAGGACCGCGTTAGAACACGTCTAGCTATGCTTGTTGTCCTGTTATACACTTGCTTGCTATGTATTTACTGTTTCTCCCCCTCTTCTCTCCGGTAGACCCCGAGACCGATGCTGCCCCTGTGATCAACTACGTCACTGACGACCTCTCCTTGCCAGAGCAACCAGGCAAGACCCCGCTTTTGATCATCTCGATATCGCCCATTCCATTCTCCCATGCTTGCATTAGATTTTGCTACTGTTATTGTTTGCTCCTATTCTGATGCATAGCCTGCTTTTGTAACCTGCTTATTGTTACCTACCTGCTTATCCTAAACTGCTTAGTATAGGTTGGTTAGTGACCCATCAGTGACCCCCCCACCTTGTCCTTGTTGCCCCCGCTTCATCATCGAAGACCCGATCAACGAGATCGAAGACCCGCACATCACTTTCCCCTTAGTTGTTCGACACTACTGGGCTACTATCGAGTACCGAGGGTGAGACCTCTTCAGCACTTCTGATGTTAACCCTGTAGTGTAGTCATTCGGTCGTGGTCATCGAGGGTGATTTCCTCCTTAACCACTTTCGATACGACTCTGTCATGCAACCCCTCAAGTGTGAACCTCGAGGGTGATTCCTCTTATGTTCACCTTGATAATTACATCTAGTGGAATTCATTGGGGGTGATTCCTTGGGTTTTCCCCTTGATGTTTGGAAACACGGGTCGACCATGAGGGGTACCCGCGCGAGCTTAATTGTGAGTGATGTGGAGACGGGTTGACCTGGAGGGTGCTCGAGAGATAATTACGAGGCGTGGCCGGGCATTCTTAGCCCTTGCCGCAAGTCCACGAGACGGGGCAACGGGGTCACATCTTTCATTAGTCTCTGCTTGTTACCGCGCGTTCCTAATCCACAACGATTTGGATATTTGATCCGAGCGGCCTCTGGCCTGATAGCACTAACCATCACATGGGCATAGTATGGGCGTTCTGCGTCGTATGCATCAGCCAAAGCTTAATAGACGTCAGGGACTGAGCGGCGCGTGCCGGGTTGGACTGGTAAGCACCTGCCTTTTTAGGGAGGTAGCTAGGTCTGCTCACTGGCCGCGTTCGCAACATGCAGGAGTTCCCGGGGAGATGGCCCATGACCCCTGTGGGCATAGGTTTAGTCCGGCGTGCTGGCCTCTCTATTAAGCCTAGGTCGGGTTGCGGCGTATTGTTTGGCCGAGGCCGGGCATGACCATGGAAAGTGTGTCTGGCCGGAGTTAATCGAGCATGGTGGGTAAGTTGGTGCACCCCTGCAGGGAAGAAAACATCTATCGATAGCCTGTCCTACGGTAACGGACACTTGGAGTTGTATCCCGATCGATACAACTAGAACTGGATACTTGTGATGAGAATTGGATTGTGATGAGGTGATAACTGGATAGTATGGCTCTGGGATTGCTTTCTCACAGGGAGTCGAGAAAGGATGTAACGCCCCAGATATACTTTCCATATTTGTATCCAACTCTTGCCGTCTCCGGCGCCAAGTTATATTTATTTCTCGGGTTGGGTCTTTGTCTTCGTGTGTGTTGTTTTCGTTTTCATGCATCTCATACCATGTCATCACGTGCATTGCATTTGCATACATGTTCATCTCATGCATTCGAGCATTTTCCCCGTTGTCCGTTTTGCATTCCGGCGCCTCGTTCTCCTCCGGTGGTCATTTCTACCTTTCTTTCTCGTGTGGGGATTAAACATTTCCGGATTGGTCCGATACTTGCCAAGCGGCCTTGGTTTACTACCGGTAGACCGCCTGTCAAGTTTCGTGTCATTTGGACTTCGTTTGATACTCCAACGGTTAACCGAGGGACCGAAAAGGCCTCGTGTGTGTTGCAGCCCAACACCCCCAAATTTGGCCCAAAACCCACCAAACTCTGCTCCATATCCTAGAGCGTTCGATCACGATCGTGTGGGAGAAAACCGCACCTCATTTGGACTCTCCTAGCTCCCTCTATGCCTATATATACACCCCTCCGTTTTCGGATCTCTCCCTCTCCCCGAAACCCTAAAAAAAAAACAGATCCTCGTCCTCCACAGCGCCGACGGACGTGTCCGCCCCCGGCCGGACAACGTCCGCCGCCGCCCGC
>NC_057810.1:238474356-238483747 GCF_018294505.1 Triticum aestivum
CCTCGCCGCCGCCCTCCGGTCCCCTCGTCGCCGGCCGCTACCTCCTTCCCCGTCGTCGCCGGTGAACAGTACCGCCGCCGCCTCGGAGTCCGTGCCCGATCCAGATCTTGATCTGGGATATTTCGGTTGACCTCTCTCCCCCGAAACCCTAATTTTCGTGCTATCTTTGACTGCTTGTATCTCCGCAACCGTAGATCCGTTTTGGGCGTATGATATATCAAAATCTTCGCCTCGACATGTACATCATTTCATTCCATTGCATCATTTGCATTTGAGGTCATCTTGACGCCCAAAATGCTGTTAGAAGGAGGCTTCGCGAGTTAAATTGCAGATCCGTTAGTTCATCATGCACTTTTGTCATTTTTTCTATGTTTAATCCGTGCACGGTATGCCTATGCCCCATTGGGATGTATTGTGAAGCATTTTGTCTTCTTTCCAGAGGTGCCACCCATGCATTTTTAGGATGTGTGTGTTGTCTTGTGCAAGCTTGCGAAGTAGGGTACCTGAGAATGCAGATTTCAGGGACTTAGTGATTTTCACTAAGTCTGGGATATTTTAGTTCATGATGCTATATGTCCAGCTTGTTTCCTAGTGATCAGTGCCTCTTTTGAGGATGATCAGTAAGGAAGTTTTGATATTTTAGTTATGCTCTATCCATCCATGTCTTTGTTGGCATTTGTGGAGTGCTCTAGGTTGACTCAATCAAGCTCAACTTTTGCTTCGTTGTTAATCTGGGCAGATCATCAACTTGTTTGCGATTTCGCCGATGCTACCGTTAGTGTTCCATGCATGCTATGCCTTCGTTCTTGCCATGTGTAGCTAGAACTTTGTGCCTTCTTGCTGGTTATATGCTTTCCTTGCCATGACTTGCACCGTAGTGAGTGCATCGAGCTCGTTTACATGCCTTCGTGAGTTAAATTTCAGCATGTCTCAGTTTTCACTAAGTCTGAAAACTGATTGTGTTCGAGCGATGTTCGTGAGCTCGGTAGAGTATTTTGTGACCCCTTTTGGCCCCAGGTCACTTTGGGTGTTTTGTTAAGCTTGTTGAGTAGCTCCATGCCATGTTCTTACTTGTCATGTTCAGGTTTTGTATCATGTTGTTTTGCTGCTCCGAAGAGAGCATCGTGATCTGAAATTTCAGACTAGTGTTAATTTCACTAAGTCTGAAAATCTGTTTTGCATTTGCGTTTTAGCCATGCTTGTTTGAACCTCTTAATGGATGAATTTGCCTATGGCTCAGTGCTAGTGTTTTGTCAACCATCTTGTGTACATCACTGCCATGTATTTTGTTTTCATGTTTGGTGGCTGTAGCATGTTCATTTCGTTGCATTTAGATGCCTACTTGCTGTAAATCGCAGACCGGTGTCATATCTTAAAACGCTCGCCATTTCCAAACCGTAACTCCGATTCCAATGATATTTATATCGTTTTCAAGCGATTTCATCCCCTCTATCCAGTGGCACACTTGGTTTTCCAAGTTGATGCCCGGTTCATGCATTTCCTGTCATATCTTGCATTTTACATCCCGCATCGCATCCCGCATAGCATATCGTCATTTCATCATCTTGCTTGTTCTTGCCCGTGGTTGATTGTATCCTTGTTGCTTGTTTTTCTTGTTGGGTAGAGCCGGGAGACGAGGTCGCTACCGCGGAGCCCGTTGAGTTTGCTTGTGAGGATCCAGTCAACTCTGACAACTGTGCAGGCAAGATGATCATACCCTCGAAATCACTACTATCTTTGCTATGCTAGTTTGCTCGCTCTTTTGCTTTGCCAATGCTACGATGCCTACCATTTGCTTGTCAGCCTCCCAATTGCCATGTTGAACCTCTAACCCACCATTGTCCTAGCAAACCATTGATTGGCTATGTTACCGCTTGCTCAGCCCTTCTTATAGCGTTGTTAGTTGCAGGTGAAGATTGGAGCCGTTCCTTGTTGGAACATTTATATTGCTTGTTGGGATATCATTATATTGCTATGTTATCTTAACGCATCTATATACTTGGTAAAGGGTGGAAGGCTCGGCCTCTCGCCTAGTGTTTTGTTCCACTCTTGCCGCCCTAGTTTCCGTCATATCGGTGTTATGTTCCCGGATTGTTGCGTCCCTTACACGGTTGGGCTATAATGGGAACCCCTTGATAGTTCGTCTTGATTAAAGATTTTCCAGCAATGCCCAACATTGGTTTTACCATTTGTCACCTAGCCTCTTTTTCCCTTGGGTTTCCGGAGCCCGAGGGTCATCTTATTTTAACCCCCCCGGGCCAGTGCTCCTCTGAGTGTTGGTCCGAACCAGGCAGCCTGCGGGGCCACCTCGGGGAAACTTGAGGTTTGGTTTTACTCATAGCTTGACCTATCCGAGCGTGCCCTGAGAAAGAGATATGTGCAGCTCCTATCGGGATTTGTCGGCACATTCGGGCGGTGTTGCTGGACTTGTTTTAACCTGCCGAATCATCTTGTTGTACCGAGATACCGAGTCTGATCGGTGTGTCTTGGGTGGAGGTCTATTCCTTCGTTGACCGTGAGAGCTTGTTATGGGCTAAGTTGGGACCCCCCTGCAGGGATTGATCTTTCGAAAGCCGTGCCCGCGGTTATGGGCGGATGGGAATTTGTTAATGTCCGGTTGTAGATGACTTGAACTAAAAATTAATTAAAATGAATCAACCGTGTGTGTTACCGTGATGGCCCCTTCTCGGCGGAGTCCGGGAAGTGGACACGGTGTTGGAGTTATGCTTGCGCAGGATGTTCTTTTAGCTTCTCGCTCGAGCTTCGCCTTCTCTTCTCGCTCTCTTTTGCGTATAAGTTAGCCACCACATATGCTAGTCGCTTGCTGCAGCTCCACACATATTGGCCTTATCCATTCCTATGAGCTCAAATAGTTTTGATCGCGTGGGTGTGAGATTGCTGAGTCCCTGTGGCTCACAGGTACTACAACTCCAGATGCAGGTCCAGGTGATTCTGCTCCAGTTGACGATTACGAGCTCAGGTGGGAGTTCGACGAGGACTCTCAGCGATACTACGTATCTTTTCCGGATGATTAGTAGTGGAGCCTAGTTGGGGTTATCGATTCAGGACCTTGTCGCATGTTGGGGGTCTTTTCTATTTTGGCGCCGTAGTCGGGCCATGAGTGTTTGTTTGATGGATGTTATTTATGTACTCTGATGTGACGTGGCGAGTGTAAGCCAGCTATGTTATCTCCCCCTTTTATTATATATTACATGGGATGTTGTAATGATTGCCTGACTTGCGACATTGCTTTCAATGCGGTTATGCCTCTAAGTCGTGCCTCGACACGTGGGAGCTATAGCCGCATCGAGGGCGTTACAAGTTGGTAATCAGAGCCTTCCCCGACCTTAGGAGCCCCATTGCTTGATCGTTTTTAGCAGCCGAGTTGTGTCTAGAAAAATGTTTTGAGTCCTTAGGAATTATATATCGGAGAGCTTAGGAATTCTTTTTACTTCCCAGTCTCCTCATCGCTCTGGTAAGGCATCCTGGCGTAGAGTTTTGACTCTTCTCTTCAAAAATTTCACTAATTTTTTTTTTTAGGTTCACGCGAGTATCTTGGTTTTGTTCCGATGGTTTTGTGACGAGAACATTGTTCTTGGTGCCTCCTGTCTTTAGGGGTTGTGGCAGTGTCCCGGGGAGTTGAGCTCCGAGGTGTTGTCGTCACAATTTCATCGTTGCAATTCTGGTATACGTGAGATATGTTCGCCGACATCGAAAATCTCTTTTATGCAGTTCGTTGGTGAGATAACCTCGACGCCACCCAGTACTGGGGCGGGAGTTCGGGAGTATCGCCATAACTTGTATAACGGATGCTTTTCGAAGGTTGAGGTAGATGGTTTCCGAAGTTTTCCTGGTTATGTGTTGAAGGATGGATACAGCTGGATGTAGGATTTGCTAGTTTGGGTGAGATATTGTGCTTCCCCTGTATCCCCAACACCTGATTGCATAACCGGAAAGGTTCGGGAGTTTCATAGGTGGGAAATCTAGTAGCTCTAGTTCTTCTTCCACGGATATTGGTTTGAGATTGGGATTTCTTACCGATTATTCGTTCTTGATCCGTACCTTGTTGATTTATTTCTCTACCTTAATTCTTCGTGGCTTCTCAATTTATGGATATGTGATCATTTGAAGAGGAATGCATTCGTTCATTTTGTTCGAATGTGAAGACTATATGTTGCAATTTTCATTCCATTGGATTCAGCTTCTATATTGTTGTCTATCGATGTGCTAATGGTGGTCAACCTCTTCAGGATGGCTCCTCCAACGCGCACGACTCCGAATCCTAATCCGCCTCCACCTCCGCCTCCTCCGGAAGCATGGCAAGCTGTGATGGCCGCTACTAATGCAAATACACAGTTGATCATGCAAATCCTTCAAGAGCGCAATCAAGGCAGTCAAGGGAATCAAGGCCACAATCAGCACCACTTTGCTACTCTGAACCAGTTCCTCGCAAATGGCCCAAAGACGTTCAGCGGTTGTGTTGAGGCTACCGACGCTGACGATTGGCTAGTGGATCTGGGCAAGCATTTTGAATGCAGCAACGTCAGGCCTGAAGATTTCGTCAAGTTCGCTTCTTTCCAGCTCAAAGATCAGGCTGCAGAGTGGTTCCAGCAGTACAAGGATTCCAGAGGTGGACGTGTTATCACTTGGGATGATTTCCGTCAAGATTTCCGCGCTCATCACATCCCTCAAAGTGTGGTTGAGAGTAAGCGTCAGGAATTCCGCAATCTGAAGCAAGGCTCTTTGTCTGTCTATGACTACAACAAGTTGTTCTAGAAGCTCGCCCGTTTTGCCAAGCAGGATATTCCTGACGAGAAGAGCATGATCTATCAGTTCAGGGGTGGTCTTCGTGAGGAAATTCAGCTCGCTCTTGTTCTCTTTGAGCCGTTGAGATACGATGAGTTCTACAACATGGCACTGAAGCAAGAGGCTGCTCAGATGAGATGTGATGCTTCTAGGAAGCGTGCCAGAGATGTTACTCCGTCTTCCTCTACTCAAGTGGTCAAGCAGCAGAAGTATTGGCTTCCTCCTCCTCCGTTCCGTCAGCCGTATCAGCAGAAGAGCAAAGGTGGCAGTGGTTTCTCCCACCCACCCAACCCAGGCTTTCAGAACAAGTCTTCGTCTCAAGCTCCAAGATCGAGTGCTCCGTATCACCGTCCGCTTTCAGAGGTCACGTGCAACAAGTGCCAACAGAAGGGTCACTATGCCAACAAGTGTACCAACCAGAGGCGTCTTCCTCCTCCTCCTCCTGTCAGATCGGCAAGTACAGCTGTGGTCAAGCACAATCCCAAGCACGCCAAGGTCAATATGCTGAATGCAGCTCAGGCTGAGGATTCTTCAGATGTCATTATGGGTAACCTTCCTATTAATGATATTCCTGCAAAAGTTCTTTTTGACACGGGTGCATCGCATTGTTTCATGTCAAAGCCATTTTTTACCAAGCATGAGTTCATTTCTTCTCATTTGGGTAAACATATGGATATCATTTCTCCTGGCAAACGTTTGAGCGCAAGTCTGGAGGTGCCAGATGTCGCTATCACGATGGGCGATTTCAAGTTTCTTGCTTCTCCTATGGTTCTTGGTAACTCCGATATCGATCTTATTCTCGGGCTGGACTGGCTCTCTAAGCATAAAGCTCAGCTTGATTGTGCAGCCAGGCAGATTCAACTGACTCATTCGTCTGAGGATGTCATTGTCTTTGCCGCTCGAGATAATTCCATCCGGTTGTTTTCTCTCAATGAGAAGGGTGAATTGGATGCTATTTCGCAGATTCCTGTCGTTTGCGAATATCAAGACGTCTTTCCAGAAGAACTTCCAGGGATGCCTCCAAACCGGCCAGTTGAATTCGTTATTGAACTTGAGCCCGGTACGGAACCTGTGTGCAAACGTCCCTACAAGCTCGGCCCCGAAGAGTTGAAGGAGCTGAAGAAACAACTCGATGAGCAAGAAAGATTGGGTCTCATTCGGCCTAGTACTTCTCCGTGGGGTTGTGGTGTTCTTTTTGTGAAGAAGAAGGATGGATCGAGTCGACTTTGTGTTGATTACCGTCCAGTAAACAAGAAGACCATCAAGAACAAATACCCACTTCCCAACATCAATGAGCTGTTCGAACAACTCAAGGGTGCTCAAGTATTCTCCAAGCTTGATCTCCGTATGGGTTATCATCAGATTCGTATTCGTGAGCAAGATATTCCCAAGACGGCGTTCAGAACAAGCTTTGGTTCATATGAATACACCGTCATGTCTTTTGGCCTCGCCAACGCTCCTCCAACGTTCTCTCGCATGATGAACTTCATCTTCAACCCCTACACCAATGAATTCGTTCTGGTCTATCTCGGCGACATTCTGGTTTTCTCGAAGAACAAGAAAGATCATGCCAAGCACTTGCGTTTGGTTCTTGACAAGCTCAGAGAACATCAGTTCTACGCCAAGTTCTCCAAGTGTGAATTTTGGCTCGATGAAGTTCTTTATCTTGGTCATATCATCTCTGCCAAGGGCATTTCCGTGAATCCTGAGAAGGTGTCTGCAATTGTGAATTGGGAACCTCCTCAGAACGTAAAGCAACTCCGCAGTTTCCTCGGTCTCGCAAGCTATTGCAGAAGATTCGTTGAAAACTTTTCTAAGATCGCCAAGCCTCTCTCAAATCTTCTTCAGAAGCACGTCAAGTACGTTTGGTCTCCGGAGTGTGATATTGCTTTCAACACTTTGAAAGAGAAATTGATCACTGCTCCAGTTCTGACTCCACCTGATGAAACCAAGCCGTACGAGGTCTTTTGTGATGCCTCTCTCCAAGGTCTCGGTGCTGTACTGATGCAAGAGAAGAAAGTTGTTGCTTATACGTCTCGCCAGTTGAAACCTAATGAGAAGAACTACCCCACTCATGATCTCGAGTTGGCGGCAGTTGTACACGCTTTGTTGACTTGGAGACATCTTCTATTGGGAAGGAAAGTGGATATTTTCACTGATCACAAGAGTCTCAAGTACATCTTCACTCAGCCTAATCTCAACCTCAGGAAGACTCGATGGGTCGAGATGATTCAAGAGTACAATCCGAGTATCGAGTATACTCCAGGCAAGGCCAATGTGATTGCTGACGCTTTGAGCAGGAAAGCATATTGCAACAGTCTGATTCTCAAGCCTTATCAACCCGAGCTTTGTGAAGCTTTCCGCAAACTTAATCTGCAAGTTGTTCCTCAAGGTTTCCTCGCCAACCTTCAAGTCTCTCCTACCTTAGAAGACCAGATTCGCCAAGCCCAACTTCTTGATGCTATGGTGAAGAAGGTGAAGATTGGTATTGCAAAGAGTCAGTCCAAGTACAAGTGCTACCGACTTGATGACAAGGACACTCTCTTCTTCGAGGATCGAATTGTTGTGCCCAAAGGTGAACTCTGTAAGGTGATCATGAACGAGGCTCACAACTCTCTCCTCTCCATCCACCCTGGTAGTACGAAGATGTATCAGGACCTTAAGCAAGATTATTGGTGGACTCGAATGAAGCGCGAGATCGCTCAATTCGTGAACGAGTGTGATGTCTGCAGAAGAGTGAAGGCAGAACACCAAAGGCCAGCTGGTCTCCTCCAACCTCTTGCCATTCCAGAATGGAAGTTTGACCACATTGAAATGGACTTCGTGACTGGGTTTCCAAAGTCCAAGCGTGGCAATGATGCTATATTTGTCGTCATCGACAAGCTCACCAAGGTGGCTCATTTTCTGCCTATCAAAGAGTCAATCACTGCAGCTCAATTGGCGGAACTCTATACCTCTCGCATTGTCTCTCTGCACGGTATTCCTCAAGTGATATCTTCAGACCGTGGCAGCATCTTTACCTCCAAGTTTTGGGATTCTTTTCAGAAGGCCATGGGCAGCAACATCCGCTTCAGCACAGCTTTCCATCCTCAAACGAGCGGTCAAGTCGAGCGTGTCAACCAGATTCTTGAAGATATGCTCAGAGCTTGTGTGATCTCCTTCGGCATGAAGTGGGAGGATTGTCTTCCTTATGCTGAATTCTCATACAACAACAGCTTCCAAGCAAGCTTGGGCAAGGCCCCCTTTGAAATTCTATATGGCAGGAAGTGTCGTACCCCTCTCAACTGGTCCGAAACCGGTGAACGTCAGCTGCTGGGTAATGACTTAATCATAGAAGCAGAAGAAATGTGCAAAGTCATTCGTGATAACCTCAAAGCAGCCCAGTCCCGCCAGAAGAGCTACTATGATAGTAAGCACCGTGATCTGGTTTTCGAGATCGGAGATCATGTTTACCTCCGCGTCTCTCCCATGAAAGGTACTCGTCTCTTTGGTATCAAAGGGAAGCTTGCCCCTAGATACGTGGGACCTTTCAAGATTGTCAGCAAGAGAGGCGACCTCGCCTATCAACTCGAGCTTCCTTCAAACTTTGCAAATGTTCATGATGTGTTCCATGTCTCTCAGCTTCGAAAGTGCTTCAAGACTCCTGACCGCACCGTCAACTTCGAGGACATTGAGCTCCAAGAAGATCTCTCTTATCGTGAGCACCCAGTTGCTATTCTCGAAGAGACTGAACGCAAGACTCGCAACAAGTCAATCAAATTTCTCAAAGTTAAGTGGTCACACCATTCCGACCGTGAAGCTACCTGGGAACGCGAGGATCACCTCCGTTCTGAGTACCCGGAGTTCTTTCAGTCCTAGATCTCGGGACGAGATCTTTTCGTAGTGGTGGAGTGTTGTAACGCCCCAGATATACTTTCCATATTTGTATCCAACTCTTGCCGTCTCCGGCGCCAAGTTATATTTATTTCTCGGGTTGGGTCTTTGTCTTCGTGTGTGTTGTTTTCGTTTTCATGCATCTCATACCATGTCATCACGTGCATTGCATTTGCATACATGTTCATCTCATGCATTCGAGCATTTTCCCCGTTGTCCGTTTTGCATTCCGGCGCCTCGTTCTCCTCCGGTGGTCATTTCTACCTTTCTTTCTCGTGTGGGGATTAAACATTTCCGGATTGGTCCGATACTTGCCAAGCGGCCTTGGTTTACTACCGTTAGACCGCCTGTCAAGTTTCGTGTCATTTGGACTTCGTTTGATACTCCAACGGTTAACCGAGGGACCGAAAAGGCCTCGTGAGTGTTGCAGCCCAACACCCCCCAAATTTGGCCCAAAACCCACCAAACTCTGCTCCATGTCCTAGAGCGTTCGATCACGATCGTGTGGGAGAAAACCGCACCTCATTTGGACTCTCCTAGCTCCCTCTATGCCTATATATACACCCCTCCGTTTTCGGATCTCTCCCTCTCCCCGAAACCCTAAAAAAAAACAGATCCTCGTCCTCCACAGCGCCGACGGACGTGTCCGCCCCCGGCCGGACAACGTCCGCCGCCGCCCGCCTCAGCCAGCCGGGTCGCGCCACGTGGCCGG